>NW_027312215.1:0-35243 GCF_040954645.1 Diabrotica undecimpunctata | reverse complement strand
CGCGCTATCTCAGAGTAAAACGAAAGAAAGTACTAGTTATCAACACATTGCCTGCAGTTATTGGCATTCACAATGGCTGTAGTCATTGGCACCTACCTGCAGTAACTGTCACACGTCTTGCTGCAGCTAATGCATCACTTTCATAGTAATGGAATGAAACAATAAGATCTCTATATCATTTTAAATAAATGTTTACACATATAAATAAAAAAAACTGTAAATTAAACTGAAATGTTTTGAAATAAAAACCTTAACTGAATAAACAAAAGTTCATTGAAACTTAAATAAAAATCTTTATCGTATGAATAGAAAAGATAAGTAACTAAACATTTTCTTTGGTACACTTTGCATAATAAATAATGAGTGTGTATAAATCTTTTTTTAGCAAGACTTTGTAATGGTACATTCTCATACAGTTCTGGCACTTAATTCCAAAATTTGCTACTGTTGCATTTTTCGTACATATAAAAAACAATCCCTTATTACGAATGATATTATCCTTAGGGAGGAGCATTGGTATTGTGCACATCCCCTCGTTGCTAAGATTACTTAAACTTGGAGAACTCCGCTGGATTAATATAATGATTTTTTTATCATCGGAGCTTGGTTTTTCGTCCAATACGCTGTTAAGTTGCTGACGTGTTTTGGTTTTTTGACCTATTTGTTACTTTGGGCCACTTTGTCATTTCACGCTTTTTCCTATTTTCCTTTTTCTGTAGCTTAGCTTTTTCGTTTTCTTCATGATTTTTTTTCCACTCACTTGATGTTATCTCGACATTTTTTCGGGTTGTACGCTGACACTTTTACTACTGGTGTCAGTTGCCAGGCACTAAACCCGTGATCAACAGCTTACACGATAAAATTATAATTGTTTGGTGTATTACATTGGATGTGGCACTCTCTTTCTTGACTTTTTTGTATTCTACATGCGGTAGTTCTTGATAAATATTTTGTTGATTTTCTATGTTTTGTTGAAAATTCTAAGTTTTCTAAAATCTGTTGGTTTGTCTTCAGAATTTGGTTTCATTATAGTGCGGCTTATGATTCCAGATTGCTCTTGAATAAGTACATTATCTCCGAAAACTATTTCCATATCTTCAATACTTTCTTGACGGAAATACGGTACAGGCAGATTACACTTTACAAAAACGCCTCTCTTTATTTTGATGTGACTCACACTCTTTACTATCAAACAGCGCAGTAACAAGGGAATCATCTGCACTAAAACTGCATAATTTAGCAGCTTTCTCTTCTGTAAATTTAAAAAAATATTTTTACAAGCAACTGGAAGTCTTCACTTTCATCACTTTTCACCCAGTTTTCCCTGTACTATCTAAGTTGGTTTAATTTTTCTTGTCTAAATAATGGAAATAAAGTCATAGTATGTCATTTCGCCAACTGTCCTTTTCCCATTCCCATTTCCAACAGCTATATCTGGTTCTGTTGATTTTTTTCCAATACATTTAAAAAAACAATGGATTCGACTTCCTAGAGATATAATCCGTAAGCTTTAAAACCGTTACTAATTAAAGAACTATTTACTAACCTTAAAGAATTTTCTAATATTGGTGCAAAATAAGTTTTGGTCAATTCAATGAGGGATTATTTCTTCGCTATATCAGAACTGAACGTTTCCAGGCATTTTTTAGAGGTTTAAAGCAGCTAACATCTGCTGGTTGAAGGATTATGGTAGCATTTGGATATAATGTAACGAGCATTATTTAAAGCCTTGTAGAAAGGGGTACTTAGTTTCATAGCTAATGAGAGTTTTGTGGACCATTCACAAAAATTTGAAATATAGTCTTACAAATAATTCGGATTTTATCCAGCATTGTCGCTTGTTCCTTTTCCCCACGCACCAGGAACACGTTTACCAACAGCAGCAGGAAGCCACTTATAGGGGTAAATGATTATCGGAGGAGTTACTGAGCCAGCAGCTGAGAAGGTACATCGCAGTAATATTGGCCTTTGCTGTTCCTTGACTTCTCTGGGTAAACATTTTTAGCACTGCGGGGAGCAACAAATTTATCCCCTTTATATCAAAATAATTTTTCTCCTTTAAATAATTTGGAAAACCAGTTTTTTATGTCTTTCTCATGAACGCAGCTGCTTGCTTTAGTTGCCACTTCTGGAGTTCTGAGGATCAAGTTCAGAAAATCGAATTAAAGAAGGCTTTATAACAGTGTCTTCCAGGGTTGTTATCCTTAAATGGAGTCCTACGTGGATCAGCGTCCAATAAAGTTTTCACTGAAGACTTAATATCGTCCCTTATTCTGGGGAAACCTTTTCTGTGGCAGTCAGTAATCAACTCATCCAACAGATCTTCCTCATGTTTTGTTAAGTACTTTGCAGGCTTGTGGCCAATTTTTTTGAATTTGTCACTCAGTCTGTGTTGAAGGGTTTGTCCTGAGAATTCCATATTTCCTTGCTGCCAGTTTCTTAGGCACTCTGGAGGACTTCCTCGGTATATCTTTCTGATCTTTAGCTCGCTCTTTTGACTTTAGGCATTGTAAACAATTTAAAAAAAAACAGTGGAATTGTCAATAAAAAAATAATTATTTTTTCATATTTATATGTAATCATCTCATCATCTCATCAATTAAAAGTTTAATAATTAATAATAAAAAAGTCAATTAATCTTGCTGATGCCGATAAGTACATCCTACCAGTAATTCCGGAGTTTCAGTTATTGGCATAAGTGCCAATAATTGCTCGCACGGCACTTCCCCAAGACCTAGTAATCGCCACATTTTTTTATTTTAATAACCACTTAAAAAATACGGAAAAATAAACGTAAAATTTTAGTAAAATAGTATTCATAAAAGTGGCGTTTACGGAATACTCCACTTATAGTGGACAGCGGCTAATAAAAGCAAATCACAAACCTACTGCTTCTTAAGATAATTATTAATAAACTTAACTTATACGATGGAGTCAACCAATCGCAAGCCAACGTGCGCCATCTATCAAATAGCATATTGATTATTATTTACGGATTTCTGCTTTTCTTATAAAACAACAAAAATATTCGAAGTGGCCAGTAACCTGGGCCATGCCGACCTACTACGGCACACACCCTATTACCAGGTATACATGAAACCAGTCAATAAATACATAGACGACATCGACAAGTAGATTATTATACAACATAATAATATGATAAAAAACAATAATTTTGATAGGGCATCATTTTGTATGGCAAAAATACACTCATGGACAAAATATCGAATATTTTGGAATTTTCTTTTTTTGTATTTCACTATATTTCAAAATAATTTTAGATACTATAGTACTCATATAGTAGGCTGATTGTACTCAACTGGTTTAAAATTTTTTGGTGTTTATTCTTGACGTTTATTCAGTTGTTCAGTGTATTCGTACATTTATCAAAAAATCCTTCTTTGAGAGACGCGACGTCTCAGCAGAACTGAATCTTTAGTTTCGAATACTCTAAAAAAGGTACCGCGAAACAGAAAATTTTGTACGAAGGCCTGGTCAAGACGCCCAAGGTGCACAACCGCATTGATTACCGTTTTTTGGTTCTTAAATTCTCACGAAATGCTTCATTGACATCGATGCACCTCAGAAATGAGCTATTAAATGTTAGACAAGTTAATGTGAGGTTCAACAAACAGTTAGAGAAGATCAAAGAGGCAAACTTAAAGCCCAGACGCCCCGCCAAAGTTCTCACGTCTTTTCTCAAAATCACAAAGCCTGTCTTTTGGAATTTGCAAGAACACATAGGTATTTAGTGGAATATGCGACAACTGGAAAAACCTTTTTACTGATGAGACCAGAATCCTATTATGGAAAGCCAGATGGTCAAAACTAGGGTCTACAGAAGAGTTGGTAGTACGATTTGCCCAGTTGCAGTATCGCCCATACCGTTAGTTTTGGAGTTGATGGCATAATTCTTTGGAAAGGTATTAGTTGGGAGGTACGTACCGCACTTGTGGAAAGTGATTGGATGGATGACTGGTGATTTTTTACGTTTAAAAACATCTGCAAGATCATGTTTTGTCATATGTTGGTTACATTGGATATGAAAGATTCACGTTACTGCACGATAATGCTCGACCACCTGCCCGCTGCCGTAGTGAGTAATTATCTTGATGAGGTCCAAATTCGAAGATTGAATTGGTCACCGTTTAGCCCGGATTTAAATTCAATAGAGCACATGTGGGATCACCCAAAACGCAAGCATACGACAAAGAAATCCTGTTCCAAATACGATACAGCAGCTCTCGGCTTGCTGCTCAGGATGAATGGAATACAATTTCCCAAGGATATGTCCAGAATTTACTCGCAAGCATGCTGAGAAAGAGTATCAGCAGTAATAAAAGCTAGAGGAGGAATACTCGTTACTGATCATCCGCCTCTTTCAGTTAAAAAGACTGTTTAAGCCAATTTAAATTATCATTTAAAGTTTAGAGTAAAAAAACCTTATTTACCTAATATTAAACATTTATTTTTTTCACAATTTTCTTTGCATAAAAACTTAAAATTGTTCAATGAACATTGTTAAAATAAACTCTATTTTACAATAACACAATAACAGCTGGATTGGTGAAATCTATAAATACTAAAAACTTACTTTAATCACAAATACGTCAAGATCCAGATAATATAGATAAAAAACTAACTATCTTAATTACAGAAATCCAGCTCAATAAATTATTAAAAAGCGCCAAAAGAGATTATTTCAGAAATCAGATTTGAAAAACAAAAACTGTATCTAAAATTTATGGAATATAATAAAACATTTGAAAACTACAAAAGAAGAAAGAAATATTCCAGAAATAATTACAGAAAATGAACATAGTATTAAAGACAATACAACTATCTCAATACTTTTGTTCGTTACTTTACAGAAATTGGAGAAACATATGCTAAAACAATAATACCACCTCAATCATATACTCCTACATATAAATACTCCAAGCCATTCAATATATTTGACACCGGTCTCTGAAAGTGAAATAGAAAGCATTATAAACAACTTAAAGAATAAGAAAGTCTCGGCGAATTGACAAAATCACCTCTCAAACAATAATCAATATAAATGGACAAATCAAAAAAACCATTAGTTGAATTAATAAATCTAATATTTGAAACAGGGGAGTGTCCGGATAAGTTAAACAAACCTATTATAACTCCTATCTTTAAAAAGGGTGATAAGCGTAGTTTATCTAACTATAGACCTATTCCACTAATCACAACATTAGCAAAAATATATTTGAAAAGTCACTTAAAACCCGACTAACTACTTTTTTCAACAAACATAACATTATATCATCTTCACAATTTGGGTTTCGTGAAGGTAATTTCTACAGTGAATAGCAATTACAGAACTTGTTAATAACATATATGATAGAGTTGCACAAAAATAAACCTACTGCCTGTGAATTTTTAGACTTAGCGAAGCATTTGATACGGTCCAGCATCCCCGCAATTGCTAGAAAGCATTGGAAGCGTGCGGAGTACGCGGAATTTCACATAAGTTAATTCAAAGTTATTTATACAAAAGAAAACAAATTGTGAAGGTAAATAAACACTTACAGTGATCAGCTTATTCTACAATGTGGTGTACCCCAAGGAACAGTTTTAGGTCCACTATTATTTAACGTACATGTAAATGACTTATCTAACGTAAACACCGAAGGAAAAATAATCCAGTTTCGCCGATGACACTGCATTATGTATAGTGCAGACACTTGGAAGATTTAAAAAATAACATTGAAGTTGATATGTTTAAGATAGTCAATGGTTCAAATTATAAAGGATTGACAATTAACTTTGAAAAACATTTGTTATTCCATTTTGTAGTAACAAAAGTACACTACCTTCATTTAATCATATAAACATTAACAACTGCATGGAAGCTAACATAACCATAAAAACAACCTCTAATAATAAAATATCCTGGCATAACTATAGACTCACATCTAAGATGGGATAAGCATATGAATGAACTAGCCAAAATGCTTGAGAGCTTTAGTTCCAAAAGTTCAAATATATAAAATCATAATTGACGTAAAATATTTAAAAATATTATATCACTCTCTTGTTGAGTCTAGAATTAGATACGGAATACTTGGCTGGGGTGGTGTTTTAAAAACATACTTAAAAAAAGTTGAAATTTTTTACAAAAGAGATACTAAAATAATATTATATAAACCAACGTACTTACTCAAGTCCATCTTTATTTATTGAAGCCAAAGTAATGGACACAGAACAACTATATATGTATTCCAAGTTAGTTTACATATATAACTAGAAAAATATACTTCATAAACTATGCACCCGTATGAAACCCGCAATAAAACAAATAAACATGTAAAAACTGGAATTAGCAAAAAAAGAGTAGGTCAAAGATACCTCCTTTATCAAGCTCCAAGAATATTTCATGCCTTACCCTGATAAATATAAAATATACCTAATTACTCTCAACTCACTAATAATGATAAAATCAATATTTAAAAAAATATATCTTAATTTGGATCGCAGCTATATAAAAATTTAATGGATTAAGCAAATAATATTCAGTCATAGGTATTGTAACTAAACTGTTTAGTAATAGTTTTTGATTACTGAAAGTTATAAAAATCAAAATAAATATAATTTTCATCATCAAAACATAAAAAATGCGTTATACAAACTGAAATAACTGAAATACAGAATTTTTGTAAAAATTAGATTTATTTAATTATTTATATGTAATTATTGGATTGTTAATGTATCAAATACACAATGCACACACGACGCCCGTGCTCGACCATTTTGGTTTTAACGGGTAGTACCAGATGTTTATTTTCTGATGTGTAAATAACATACTTAAATTATTGTTCTTTTTAACAATGTATATGAAAAATTAATAAACATTATTATTATAAACGACTTGATTGACCAGAATTTATTTGAAAAAACAAAATTAGAAAAATTCCAAAATATTCGATATTTTTGTCCCATGAGTGTATTTCAAAACGAAAAATTACGTTTAAAAATTACAAAAATAATATTTAGGTGTTAATTGATTCAGAAACATACCAAAGAAACTAAATTGAAAAAATATTTTGAAATGTCTGCACCCCGCTCGGGGTTTACGACGGTTAATAAAATTTTGTGTAATATACGTAATTATCACGTACATACAATATGCGTTGGGTTCTTCGTTATCTTTAAAATTGTGCCGGCCACTAAAATGTATTGCCTGTCTAAATCATAATTATTACAACAATTAGTTTTTAGTAAAAATGTCGTATTGCCTCTTGTGCTTAAAAATATTATTGAGCTCAAGCTCTCAAACAGCGACAAACACTCTCTGAATAATTGATCTAGCTCGTTGAAATGCCTTACTAGAACAAAGACCAGCGACAAACTATTTTTCACGGCTTTGTTTATAACGATATCGAGCACTGCAGGTACCAACACAAAAGGTAAAGACATATTTAACTTTCGATAAAATAAAAACTGAACATTGAAAATTTTATTCTCTACAATATTACTCACGAAGACTTCGGTGTAAAGAAGTGAAACATTTTATTGCATTATACATCGGAATTTTATGGAAAATTTTATTCAATGGTCGTCCATTTCGGGTTTATTGTTGCAGGGGAAATGGAAAATAATGACCAGCGTTGAAGATAAAAACTGCCGGATGTTTTATTTGGATAAATAAAGTTAAACGGCAATAGTAAAAAAAATGATGAGTGGGGTTGGTACAATATGAAAGGTACCCACATTTCACGAAATTGGAGAAGAATATACTTTATTTGAGTATTATATACATTTATTATACATTTTATGAAGTACATCTTCGTTTTTAATTATTCACTTCGCATCAAAAATTCACGGTAATTAGAGGCGGGCTAGGAATAATATATGAGCTGGTGAGAATCAGAGTGGTGTAAATCCAATTTATAATTAATTTGAGATTTTAAGTTGAGTTGAGAGACAAACGGGGTACTACGAACTTTTTAGAACAAATCGATCCCGTTAGAAAAAGTAAGTCCAATTATAATATATGCACGCATGAAAAAAGCACTATTACGAGAAGAATACATGACATCAGACGAAATTTGACGAAGTGACAAGGAGTCTCTAGATTTGTTTTACTTTTTGACGCAGCAGGTTGAAATATGAAGATTGGAATAAGATTGAATCCATTTGTTACAGGAAAATGGAAAATGAACTAAGAAGAACACCTAAACGCCAGAAAAAATAAATACGAACGCTTAACCAAAATAAAAAGGTATAATCAAACAACACACGGAAAGGAGAGTGGGTCAACCTTTCAGATAAGTTTTAACTCAGCCGAAACATCATTGCTAGCCAAAGGGGGAAATTTTGCGATTACACCTAAAGTTATACC
Organism: Diabrotica undecimpunctata; assembly: GCF_040954645.1. Lineage (NCBI taxonomy): Eukaryota > Metazoa > Arthropoda > Insecta > Coleoptera > Chrysomelidae > Diabrotica > Diabrotica undecimpunctata. The sequence continues at coordinate 26,872 of NW_027312215.1, read as the reverse complement.
CAAAGAAGATATCATCGCTAATATAGAGTCTGCGATTTGAAACTTACCAATTGAACAAAGCTGAAGAAATAAGGACAGAATCAGCGAGAATTCTGCATAAGCCTAAGACGCCGAAAAATAACCTGAAGCTACCAGAAAATCCGTGCCATAAAATCGTTAAACGCAGACAAAGATGTTGTAATTTTACCAGAGCACAAGGGAAACGCCACCCGTGTAACGAAGACAACCGACTACAAAACGAAAATACATAATCTTCTAGATCCTGCGGTATATAAGCAAACTTAAAAAGATCCACAGCAGTCACCCTACGGAAAATCAAATAGACTTATAAAATCTTCGTCATACCAGAGGATATAAAGCCAAGAATAATGCACACAGCGAAGCAGTCCACCACGCTTGTATGGCTTGCCAAAAATCCACAAAGCACGATGTACCTCTACCGCCTATTGTGAGCTCCATAGATCTCCGTCTTACAGCCTTGCTAAACATCTGGCCGATATTTTACAACCACATATAGGAAAAAACGATGCCTTTGTAAAAGACTCCGCCCATTTCATTGAGAAGATCAATGGAATAGCTTTATAGGAATCTGAACATTCTTGTTAGCTTTGTTGTTGTTTCCCTATTTACAAGGGTTCCCTAGAAAACGTCCTGAATTTAATTAAGGGACTAGTTTCCAGGGATATTGTGGAACTATATCATATTTGCCTCACTACCATCTACTTTTCATGGGAAGACCAAATTTATGAACAGGTAGATGAAGTAGAAATGGGAAGCCCACCTAAGCCCGGTTGTAGCCAACCTGTTCATGGAGCATTTAGAAAAGAGGGTAATGGCATCCAGCATACAAGCCAAGGGTATGGTTTAGATATGTCGATGACACTTTTGTGATTTGGGGTCACGGAGTAGAAAACTTAACGATTTCCTGTCTTATATAAACACATTACATCCAAATATTCAATTTACGATGGAAACCAGAAAAAAGATCAACAACTAGCGTTCCTGGATGTATAAGTAAATCGAAAGAAAGGTTACTTAGGGCATAAAAGTATATCGAAAACCTAACACACGGGCAGATACCTAAACAGGAACTCAAATCATCATCCAAGCCAAAAACAAGTTATCATCAAGACTCTGGCGGAGAGGGCGAAGAGAATTTGTGAACCACAGCATCTCCAAAGTGAACTTCTTCATATTGAAAAAGCGCCTAACCTCCTAATAGTTATACCAGAAGAGAAATACAAAAGGCGATGAACAACATCCTCTAGAAGAAGGACGAAGAAACATGTTAGGGCAAAGCGTTCTTCCCTATATATCAGGGAATAACGGACAGAATTGGATGAATACTTAAGAAAGCCAACGTAAAGACCATTTTCAAGCCTACAAGAAAATCAAAGACGCTTAAGATCGGTGAAAGACAAACGTGACCCATTAGCGACGGCTGGAGTATACCGAATACCATGCACATGTGGAATAGTATATGTGGGAACCACGAAAAGACACACAAAAACAAGGATAAATGAACATAAAAGCCATTGTCGTTTGGGACATATCGACACAATCTACGTGGCCGAACACGATTTGGGAAGCGGAGAACATCAAATATTATTTAAAGAAACGCAGATGCCTGGACAAAACTTCACAGTACTACCCACGGTTGTATCGGAGATGCGGTGGAAATTATAAATATAAGCACCAAATAATTTTATCGATAGAAGAAGGACTGAAAATTAACAAGACATCGATACCAATATTAAAATCCAACAAACACCCTTCCGCCAAACATGAAGAAAGAAAAGCTACTACAAACGACGACACGCCCCCTCAAGCCAAAACCCAGTGGAGGGGGGCGAAAGGGAATATAATATTGTTACGAGCAAAGCAGTAACATCTCCAGAAGATGCCAACCCCTAGTGTTGGCGAAACGTCGAGAGCTAATCTCTAGAAGACAACGGCCTAACATTTCCGAACAAACAGTTTAACAGGTTAGACGATGGCCGTGAAAATCCTACAGCCAGTTTATGAGATTTTTAAGTGTTTGTTGGACGTTAAACACAAAAAATTCCCTATTAGTTTAAAGCAAAAAAAATTGCCTTTTTTGTTAATCACAATTATTACTTTTTTTTATTAATGTAGGTTTTATGTACCTATTTTTTATCATAAAAAAATTAAAAGTGCTTGAAGGACTTACACCACTACCATCCTAAACACAAATAAGGATTGAATAAAATAACCTGACTTACCTTGTAGAAGATTTAAACTTTATTGCTTAAAGATTGACTTTTACAGTTTAAATACAGGTGACAAAAACAGTTTAAAAAATTTACTCTTACCACTTTGTCAACAGATTAAGTATTTCTAAAATATCTTTACTTGAAAAGTGATCAATTCTTCGATCCACCTCGAGTCTTTTTTAGTCCACAGTTCATCTTCCACATCGCTTTGAGGTTCCTACATACGGAACTAGGCCGAATCTCCTCCTCTTTTTCATTATTTGCAGCAGTTGTTATGTTTTGAAAAAACCCATGATGAACTGGAGGAATGAACCTGTAAGAGGTCAATCATATCCTGTTTCTTTGCTCGCTTACAGGTCCTCGTTTTTGAGTTTTGCATGGGAACATTTTTCGACTATACTGGCCTTCCCTTTCGTCCTGTTGGAGTGATATCTCTTGCCGTATGTGAATGCTGTAGGTTTAGACTTTTCACTGCATTTATCCACTGCATTTTTAGCCAGTTTACTGACATTTTTCTTGAATTATTTTTCCTATTTGCAATGTTTTTTTCTAGTGTGATTGTTAAAAAGAATTCATCATTGCTCATCTCACAAACAATAAATTTCTTTTTTCTCCGGCAGGTAGTCATGATTTCTTTCCAGTCACTTGGTAGATAAACCTTTCCCTTTGCAGCTAGTTCTACAGAACCCAAAATCCGAATCATTCGGTAGGAGTGGATGTCCAGAAAACCTAAAAACTTTTGATCGATTACTTCGATGTCTGTTGCATCGCTTTGTAGAAATCTTGTTGGTGCTAAAGCCATTTTAATGTTTCGGTTTTGACGAGTACAAGTATCGCTATAAATTTATAAAATGTTTCTTGTTTGAAGCATTTAGTTTAAGATGCTTTATAATACAGGATGAACTTCTTGAGAGCCTCTGAAAGCGATAGTTTCATTCCAGAAATAAAATACGCCAGCTTCTGTGTCGAAGTCATGCACTCCAAAGTTATAGCAGTACATATTTCGCTTATAATAGGCACCTGAAACAGATAACACTGGAAACCAAAAAGCTTTCTGTAGGTCAACACTACATACATAACTGTCTTTCGCGTTTTTCGCATCAGTAGTCATACATTCCCTGCTATCTCAGCTTTCCGTAAATGCAGTTCATGGTCAGTGTTAAGCTGAGATAATTCATCCCTACCCAATTCAGGATTGCTTATTTTTATTTTGAATATGTCACATTTTTTGCAAGTGTCTTTTTGTGGAATATAGAAGTGAAGGTTAAATTTAAGTGTTGAAAACATATCGATAGAAATGCTCCTTAACCGGTGATTTCTGCTCTTCTTGACACTTTTTCTCGTACAATGAAATATTTTTCTAATATTTAAATTATCACTAAGGTACCTTTGGTGTTCGGTGAAAGTATTTAAATCGTCTTTTAACAAACAGATATTTTTTTATTAACTCCATTGGGTTACAACAATCTGCCCATTAGCATTAAGCATTGGTATGGTAAAAAATGCAGACATGTAGAGAGTTACTCCAGTGAGTAACCTCTTTACAATTCTTAAATTAAATTTTATTAGTTGAATACGCTTTATTATATTCAGTTGGACAAGTCGGACGGCAATTGCCGTTTTAGTTTAAGCACTTCAAAGACGTCCGCACGTTTAGTTGTCGAGCAAACGCATTAGGATGCACTAGCACTAGTTCACAGGTATTTTAGACTAAAACGTTGTATGGCTTCTTTCACGGATTCTAAGGGAATGTCATATGGAATCACCTGATTGGATACATAGTATGGCGCATTGACTTATGCACGTAGCACCTTGTTTTGGAATCGCTGTAAGATGTTTGTATTGGAGACGCTATGTATTATTATTTGTTAAAAATAAGTTTTTTCCAAGTTAGACCGAGATCCAAGTGCATGCCAAGATATTTAGCGTCCCTCGGATTGAGGAATAAGACAATTATCCAATTATATACAGGGGGACTGTTTCCTCTACGTAGCGTGAATGTAACATGTACTGACTTAGTTCCATTAGATTTTGATGCGCCATACTTTTATCCATTGCCTGAATTCTATTTAGGTTTGAGTTGAAGATTTTTGATGCTGTCTGATGGATCTGTGTGGGATGCCAGGATAGTAGTGTCATCTGCATACGTTGCAACAGTAGTCGTACTAGATCTTGGAATGTCCGCTATGTAGAAAAGATATAAAATTGGGCCGAGAACGCTGCCTTGTGGGGTGTTTAAGTGAATAGGATATATCTTAGTGTGCTCGATACCGTGCTTCATCAGGACGTGTCTATTTTCTATGTAGGATTTTAAGAGCTGGAAGTGAGGATAGGGTAGGAGCTTCCTTAATTTTATTTGTAGTCATATGTGCCATACCTTGTCAAAAGCCTGAGATATGTCAAGGAAAGCAGCAGAATAGTATCTTTTGGCGTTAAAATCCTTGTTTATTTGGTTGACTAGCCTATGCACTTGTTCTATGGTTCCGTGTTTGTCTCGGAAACCGAATTGATGTTCTGAAATTATTTTATGTTCGTCTTTTATCGTTTTTAACCTTTTTACCTACATTGTTTTAAAGACTTTGCTAATCATAGGCAAAAGGCTTATAGGCCGGTATGAATATGAATTTTCCGGTCTTTTGCCAGGTTTAGGATCATTATGATTTGTGCCACTTTCCATGAACTAGAGAAGTAGTTTAGGCGCAGGATTGCATTAAATATAAAGGTTATTAGTTTCATGCACTTATCCGAGATTTCTTTTAGAATCTTGCCAGAGAGTTGTCGTTTCTAGCCCAGGTGTTTGTCTCATCTATGATTGGTGGGTTATACTGTTTTGGCCGTTTGAGTTTTTTCGTAGCTTTCCAGAGTGAGTAATCTGTAGCTTCAGTCGGTGTTAAATTTTCTAAATATTCTTGAATTCCATGGTTTTTTTCTTCATGGATTAATTCCTTTAATTCCTTTATTGCTTTGTTAAGTTTTTTCTTATTTTCTGTCGTTCTTTACTGTTGCCAATTTTTACGTAATTGTCGTTTTTCTGAAATTTTTTGTTTAATTGTGGGAGACACATTATTTCTGTTTGGAAATGGTTCGTAGCTGGGAGTCGCATACCATGCAGCAATTTGTATGCTGAAGTTAAATGCGTCGATAGCAATTAAAGTAAATTGTATACTCACGCTTAATCAAGCCTTTAAAAGCGATGCTGGGAATATTTATATTCCACCATGCATCAACAATTTACCCATATAAATTACCATCATTCTTGTACTCATTGCGTCGAGTAAGGACGATAAATATACGAAAATGGTTGCGTTTCGATTTAATTTGAGTCTCTTACCACTCCCTAACACGTGTTTCTGGGTCTACCCGATTTAACTTTATCTTTTCTCACTAGATGTCTCTAGTAGCATACTCTGGTAATTATTTTTTCTATAATTGCCAGAGTAGTCGGTGCGTTTTGATTTGGTTTGAGTGTTCTTACAAACTCTCTCTGATGACGGTTAGACCCAGGAACACGTGTTAGGGAGTGGTAAGTGACTCAAATTAAACCAAAACGCAACCATTTTCGTAAATTTGTATGCTTTTTGTTAGGTTAATTACAGCTGAGATCAGTGAGATAGGCTGTCTATTTTTTCTCTAAATTTGGACCAGTTAGTCTTGGTGTTATGCAAAGTTGGTTGATGTACTTTGTTTAAGACAAACAGATATAAAATCGTCTTTATCACCTCTCTTTACTTACAGTCTATAAATGAGAATGAAATCAACTAAGAAAATTCTGTAGGGAATTACTTAAGTACAACTCAAAATAATTAATGTACGTATTGATATGAGAACTGGGTAATAAAAAATGCAAGATATTTAAGAGAAAGACAATGAGAAAAGTATAGGACATGTCTAGAAAAAAGAAATAAACATAACAAAGAAAATATTATAATGGAAACCGACAGGTCGACAAAAAGATGAAAGAAAGAAAACCCTAGATGAGATTGCTATAAAACAAAGAATTAGATGCTAGTATCATATTTTTCTAATATTTCTAAGGTATTTCTATGTGAAAGTTGATTTTACGTAACCAAATGTAGTCTTCCCAGAAACGTACCATTAAAAATGCTGACCGTATAATTTGAAAGTCGTTTGCTTAAAAATGTATTATAACAAGAATTTTTTTATAAATTAAAAGAATAAAATTAAATATAATAATTTATACAAAATGCGACCAGAAATAATTTCTAAACCCTGCTATGAGTAGTGGAGACAAAATAGAAGATGTAAAACCACTCATCTTCTTGAGGGACATACTGCAAAAGTTTCTTTAGGTCATTAATTTTCTCTTGATCAATTGGTACCTTTGCTTCATGACTTTTTCTTACTAATGATGAATGTGTAAATGACTCAGCAATACACAGTATTATCAATTAGCCTATATTTGTCCACTGCTGAACGTAGGCCGCCCGTAAAATTTTCCACCTTTTCCGATCTTGTGCTTCTTGCATCCAGTTTCTGGTGCATCTAGTCCATCTAGTCCATCTAGTCCATCTAGTCGGTGTTCGTCCTCTGCGTTGATATGCCTCTTGCTTTGGTCGCCATTCTAGAATCTCTCTGATCCATCTATCATCCGTTAATCTGGCAACATTTTTCCACTGCATCTGTGACTCCTGTTCTACTTCTTATTTCTAGGTTTGGTACTTTATCTCTGATGGTAATACCTAATATTGATTTTTCGATAGCGCGTTGTGTAACTCTTATTTTATCTATTGTTCTTTTTGTCAGAGTCAGTGTTTCTGCACCTTCTGTAAGAACCGGTAAAACGCACTGGTTAAAAACCTTTCTTTTTAAACAAACTGGGATAACAGACTTGAAAATGTTATTCAATCTACCAAAGGCAGCCCATGTGAGACCTATTCTTCTTTGTATTTCAGTTGTCTGATTATCTCGGCCTAAGCGAATCTCATGCCCTAGATACTTGTAAGCTATTACTTGATCGATGCTATGGCTCTCAATCAGAATTTTACCGCTGACTACAAGGTTGGTCATAAATTTTGTCTTAGAGGTGTTAATTTTAATTCCAATTTATCAACTCTATCAGATATTAAAACGATGTCATCGACAAATCTTAGGTGGTTCAGATCTTCCCCATTTATATTAATTCCCCATGTTATCCTCTCGTTCCATTTGCTTGAACATATATTCAAGAAAAGCTGTAAACAATTTAGGGGAGATAGTATCACTCTGTCTAATTTCACGTTCTATTGAAACTTCTTGGTATCTTCATGAAGGCGGACACAAGCTGTACCAGTTTCGTAAATACTTTTAATCAATGTGATATATCGGTAGTCAATGCGGCAGTCAACCAATGCTCGAAGCATTTTATGATGATCTATAGTATCAAACGCCTTTTCATAATCTACGAATATAAGAAAGATATGCTTGTTATACTCTGTACACTTTTCTATTAGCGTTTTTATAACTTTTAGATGATCGTTTGTTCCGCATCTGGAGCGGAACCCAGCCTGTTTGCAAGGTTGGTAGCCATCCAGTTTGTTCACAAGCCGTTTTGTCATTATCTTCATGAATAGTTTGTATGTATTCTTCTTTGATTTTTTCAATGACTATCCCATCTTCTCCAGGTGATGTATTGTTTTTCATCTCCGAGAGAGCTTATTTTAATTTCTCTGTTGTGATATCTGGGATGTCTTCTGAGCCTACATTTTGAACTTTTGGTATTTGATTTTAATCAGGATCTGGAAGTTCTTCTTTATACAATTCTGAGTAAAAATCTTGAGAAATTTTTAATATCTTCTTTATTCGTTGTAGTTTCTCCTGTTTTATTTACAAGTTTACAAATATTTTTCAATCCTTCAGTCATTTGTCGGCGCAGAACTTTTAAACTTTTATTTTTATTAATGGCTTGAGTTATATAATCAGTGTTGTAATTTCTGACATCTTTTCGAATGGATTTTGTGATATCTTTGTTTAACTGTCTAAGTGTATTCTTTTGTTTATAAGATCTATAGTAGCTTGAGTAAGTTTATCCATCTTGTTGTTTCCTTTTTCCTTATATTTTCTAGGAGCGTTTCGAATGTCACTATTTATTCGCATGTTTGTCACCTCTATATATAACGCATTTTCATTGAGATGTTCTACTTCTTTCAGTTCTGAAGTTATGAGATTCTGATAAGCTACTCTGTCTTCTATCGATTTCCATTTATTAGAATGCCTCTCTGTTATCATTGCTGTCCACTCTCGTCTAATGTTGATCATTATTTTTACTCTAACCAACCGATGGTCACTCCCAACAGTGATTTTATTAATTACTGTAACATCTTGGACAATATTTTTTCTATTTGTGATGATGACAAAAATTTCGTTTTTTGTTATGCCATCTGGACTAGCCCACGTCCACTTACGTTGTTGGTTCTTTTTGAAAAATGTGTTCATCACATAGAGCTGATGATGCAACAAAAAATATAGTAGCACACCTCCTCTATCATCTCGCTCACCGTATCCAAATGAGCCCATAGCCACTTCTGCGTTATCTTCTTTGAATCCAAGTTTAGTGTTAAAATCGCCCATTAAGATTAGGTGGTGAGTTTTATCTTTTTTACACAGTATATACAAAATAAAAGATGAAATAATACCTAGTCAAAAATACTTTTAATTGTCAAAAAGGAAAACAAACTGAAAAAAAAATTGCAATGAAGGTACTGAAGTATACGATAAAAATGCCTGGAAGAATTTTACAATAACATGACAAAAATTTCTGTAAAGCATTGTAACTTCAAAAAAATTAATTTGATAATTTTTATAGAGATTTATACATTTCTGAGATCCCTGTACTTTTATACGAAACAACTTCTAAAACGATTCGAGTGCATTTAGTATTTTATTTTTATCTACATCAAATATCTCTCCTTGCACATGTTCGCAAATATCTTTAAACTAAAGGAAAATATTGGTTTTGACCCTTTACCTAAATTGAAAAGCTGAAATGATGACCAACGGAATATTCAACTTTGCGAGTTTTATTATTTACACTTCAGCGACTCCCATAACCTCACAGATATTAAGGTCAAGTAGACCATTTTTCTTAGTGTTTCATTTTCCCTACATACTGACCCATTTAACTCTCTGGCGTTTAAAAGTACCCAGCAAAATTGTGGAGAGACCTCGATTTCTTACGAATTGGATGATTTTATGGGAAAAAGAGTAGTTTTGGTAATCAATTTTTATATATTTAAGTCAATAACTTTAGTAGTAGTCTCGTTCTAATACATTTATTAAAAGGAGAATATTTTTTCTATATCTTTTTACTCTTAGATTTTAATTTGCTCCTCACATACATTATAAAATACCTAAAAATTCCATTCCATTACCATTCGTATTCTTTATGTGCGAAGATGCAGTTTGTCCTTTCACCTCGTCCTGATGCCTTTGTTTCGCGCACCAATCATAGGTCTCTGGTTTTTCTCTTGGTGAACAAGTTTTGTCCCTAGGGAAATAAGTTCAGTTTTCTATGCTTTTTTGAAGGACTACATACAAATCTGGGACAAATGAAAGTTTGGCAAAGAACGTTTTAACAAGTCTATTTAGACAAATCATGCATGTTTAGTCATTAATCATGCAAGATTATTAAATGGTACAAAAAAATTTCACAAATCTAAACCTTAGAACTAATATTCAGTGTGATATGATAATATAATACATAATGGAATAAAAGTATTAAAAGTTGTATTCGTGAGATCTCTGCTACGAAGGCTGGCTATCATCATGATAATGCTGACCCTGGTGGTTGGTTCTCGAAATAGTTGCAAGTATTCTGCAAGCCATTGTCTGAGATATCTCAACTAAGCCATTTTTCTGGTTCCAATGATGTGCTTACCTTTAATATTTCTCTGCATAAACACTTGTAATAGTTGACACAATTATCTCTGCATATTTATAACAGTTAATATAATTATCTTTACGTGTAACATGTTCCACGTGTTGTAATTTTTCCATTTTAATAGTCAGTTTAACCTCTTTTTGTTTATTTGTAATCTCCAGTAGTACTTGGTTAGTTATTTTATCCTTCCAAGAGATTTTCATTATCCTTCAATGCACACATATCTCAAAAGTCTTTAGCTTATATATGTATTGCTTATTTAGCGTCCACTACTCTACACCATACGACAAGATGTCTATCAAAATCATCATCTGACAACTCTTACTAATCAACTTAACCTAATCTAACCTAACTAGACAATAAATATCTTAATCCCAGAATGAAGAAATAGAATAATAAATTAAAGTAAGGCGATTTAAAATTTAACGATTAAAAATTAAAAAGCAGTGTATTTGCTATTTTGTATTTAAATATTTGGTATTGAGAAAGCTGTGTTTAAAGTAAACGTGTTTGCTCACAGTCGATGATAAAAACATCTAAACCCAATTTGATCCAAAGAAGAAACCTTGCCAACCTAAAATATTTCTACCTTATATAAAAGGTGTCACTGACAAGATCAGTAGAACCTTAAGACCATCTTCACTACTTACTCCAAATTGTCCAATCTCGTCAGATCCTCAAAAGACCAAATTCCCAATGAAGGCATTGTTGTCTATGAGATACCTTGTTTCAGTTGTCACATACATACATAGGATAGACAAACCGACGAATCCATAACCGCATTTAAGAACGTTCTATATCTAACAAACATTCCGAACTACTTCAGCTCTAGCACAACATATTCAGATATGCTACAAAACAGATTTCTAAAAAGCAAAAACCATCGCCCCCATCCGCTTCTTAAAATCAAGAATCATTCGTGAAGCTATCGAAATTGAAAAACAGCCCAACAGCTTAAACACGCGCGACGACGCTAAACGACTGCAGACAACATGGCGACCGCTGCTTCAGCCACCCCCGCCTCAACCCTTCACGCTCAGACCGTTTCCGCGCATACTTATTCCGCGCATACTGAGAGTACAAAAGCAGATATACAGGGTAAGATCGGTGGTCACTCGACACTAAAGAGTAGCAGATTAAGACCTAAGTGCCGTTTGACGGTTCTTGTATTTTTAAAACAATATACTGGTACGTCACGAGTGAAGGGAGTAGGAAAATTAAGGCCCCGACTTCGAACAAAATCGTATACCTCTTGATAATGGCTCCAAAATAGTTGCCAAAACGTCGAGTTTCAAATTATCAACGCAGTTTTTCCCGATAACTTCAAAGTAATTTCCATTTACCTGACCGCGAAAATATATATATATATATATATATATATATATATATATATATATATATATATATATATATATATATATATATAGATATATATATATATATATACATATTTACTGATACCATATTTTAGCATATCCTGAAGAAGCAAATAAATTTTGCGAAAGCTTGATAAAGAAAAAAGAGTTTCACTTTCCTGCCCTATTAATGACTGCAACCTCATAATAAAACTTTAATTTACATAACGTGTCAGTCATATATATATATATATATATATATATATATATATATATATACGCTAATAGCATCATCTATGCGAATTAATAAGAAGTCGGGAGATTTCTTGTCAGGTCAGGCAGTTATTGTTAGTTGGTGCCGAGAATCCAACTCTGCATTCTGGCTTGATATCAGACTAAACTAGTAGGCCACCAACAGTTATTACTGAATACATGTGATATACCATGATAAGAAATTAAATAGTAAAATTTTCTCAAAAGGTTCAAAATGTATTCAATAAAATAATGAGTTCCTTTTAGAATACTAATTTTGTGTAATTTAATGTACTACTAGATATAAACCAATATTCACATTTCCAGCCTTTTATTTGTAAATATTATTAACTGAAATTGGTCTAGTATTATATAGACGTTATTTTTAAATGTGTATACTTACATGTTTATTATTATTTACAACCGAAGAGGCCGATTCATTAATAAAAACCCATTTATGTGTATAAAAAATTCGAAAGCATCTAAATAAATTATATCGCACAAGAAATATTCTTTTCTCGTATAGAGAAAAAAATATCTTGAAAAAATAGCGACTTTTCTCTCTTTACTTTTCACTTTGATCCTATATTGCTCAATATTCCGCTCGCATTCATCTTTTTCTGGAAGTCTTCCTTTAATCATTCTGAACTAATATACTAACACAGATTTTTTGTAGGTAGTAAGGAAGCTTATTTAACAACATTTGGATCATCATTATAAATAACTTATCAGTGTCTCGAAATTAATTTAAGCGAAGAAGATAAACTTTGTCCACTATTATTTGGCTTTTTACTCGTGCGATACCTATGTAGCAAATTTATTGTATTAAATAATGTAATATTGAACAAGTTTTAATATCAGAATAAGTAGGCCTGCATAAAAATTTCATAATAATAGGTAAATAAAACAAAGTAACTCTTCCATTTTTTAAATGTACCTTTATAAAATTTTGTTCTGTACGTTACAATTTAAAAATAATAATTTTAATGAAATTTATTTAATCGAGTATTTTAATTTATGACTTAGATGAAAATCATAATAATAGATTAAAGAGTAGCAAACTAAAACTGCAGTTTGCATATTCTACAGTAAGAATTTTTGCTCCTAATTAACAAATTAGGTCTTTTTTGTTTCTACTAAAACCTACTTCTTCATTAAATTACACAATGACGTCTCTGGTCCTTCATGAAAGCCAGTAATTTTCCACATTTTTTGTCTAGTTTACAGATTAAAAATTAAAATTAGGGCAACGCTCATCCTGACCCATTGCGACCATTACATTCCTGATATACTTTTCTTTTTCACTTAAAGCTCCTCCTTTACCTATATTCTCTTGCCTAAATATAGTTGACGACTGGTGTAAACAAGAGAAACTGATAGTCAATGCTCAGAAAACACAAATTGTCAACTTCACCAAAAAAAACAGCACTACAAGGCCTAAAACCACCGGTGCTGGGAAGAACAGAGATTTCATTTGCCAAAGAAACAAAATACCTTGGGGTATATTTTGATCATAGGCTTACATGGAATACTCACATTCTAAAAACCACACAGAAGGCTACTATGTCCTTGGGCAGATGTAGAAGAATGTGCGGTAAGAATTGGGGACTTAACCCCAAAATGACTCTGTGGTTATATACAAGGGTTATTAGACCCATGATAACCTATGGCTCGGTAACGTGGTGGACAAAGACGCAGCAAGTGGAAGCAATAAGGCTGCTAGGTAATACACAAAGGCTAGCATGCTTGTGTATTACTGGGGCCTTAAAAACAACTCCTACTGCATCGCTGGAAGTCCTGTTGAATCTACCACCACTTCATATCTTTATACAGGGCGAAGCCAGATCCGTGATGCACAGATTAATCCATAGTCAGCGACATATAAGCCAGATGCATGGTACTGACAACAGAACGCTAATCGAGGAGCTAAAAGCCGATATTTTGATGGGGAAACCTATCGATGCAACAGTTACGAGATATAGCTTTAACAATAAGTTCACAATTAAGATACCAGGCAGGGAAGACTGGAATAAAGGTGTACCCATACAAGCTGCTGCTACCTGGTACACGGATGGCTCAAAAACATCGGAGGGTGTGGGAGCCGGCATAGTAGGGACAAATCAAGGGATAGATTTCCCGGTAAGTCTATCTAAGGATTTGACAGTTTTCGAGGCGGAAATAACTGCAATCCATCACTGCGTGGAAGAAATAGAAAGGCAGGAAAGAACGTTCTGATTAGTTGCCATCTTCACAGATAGCGTGTGTGCCCTAAATAAACTAGGAGACCGTAGCAAGGTTACGGTAGCCTGGTTACCGGGGCACGAGGGTCATAAGGGCAATGAAAAAGCAGATGAAATGACCAAACAAGGCTCATGATTGCCATTCATTGGACCAGAACCCTTCTGCGGAGTTGCTAAATCAGTAACAAGAACGGCTACAAGGAAGTGGGTAGCTCGCAAATCTCTGGAGTGGTGGAGGAATTCACCAGGACAAAGACAGGCGAAACAGTTCATTACAGAACATTCGCCAAAATTTACGGCAGACCTAATAAGTAAAAACAGGAAAACAGTCAAGGTCATAGTAGGTCTTCTAACAGGGCACTGTAAGCTGAATAGGCACTTGAAGCTGATGGGATTATCAGATGATGACCTGTGCAGATTCTGTCACCTCGAAGAAGAAACAGCAGAGCACATTTTATGTCAGTGTGACAGTCTGGCAAATGTGCGGTTCTTTGCATTAGGAGAAGAAAATCCACCGGCAAATAGCTACATGGAAGGTACAGTCTCGAAGCTACTAGACTTTATAAAAAGGGTCAGGCTAGAGAATATTATCTAGGACTAGAGGACCACAATAGATCTGAAAAGGTCGCAGTGGAATAGGCCGAAAGGCCACCTCTCTTAATCTAATCTAATCTAATCTATATTCTCTTAGTGAGCTTTTCCAGCCTTGATATTGGTTATTTCAGATATACTGAGGCTTTTAGTTTTTACTCTCTGTTCTAGATACTGCAGCCTTTTGAGGCCTTCACACTTAACTATCCTCATTCGTTATGCTTATACGACTCAAATACCTTTTAAAGCTACAATGTCTAGTCAGCAGCTTCACTATCACACTCATAGCCTTTTGATTGTGGATCGGTAAGTCAGGTTCAAATTTGGCTAAATATCTCTTAATAAACTCTTTAGCCTGTCGTTGTTATAATAAATTTCTCCACATTCCAAAGCCTTTTTTGCACCTATTTATTCATCGCTGCTCTTTTGTGTATGTATCGTCTATAAAATCAATATATCTGTAGACCACCACCGTACTGCTATTTAGTGCGAATTTTTTTTCCCAGTATTTTCCACTGTCAAAAGCTACATATCGGGATTTAATAATCATTTGCGTTTTCGAGTAGGATTTTCACAGCTAACACGTTGTCAGTGGTGCTACGATATTATTACCTCTTGGAGATGTGGAGCGCAGTAGTTCTCACCATCTGAGGAGTCAGTTATGGTGCAACTTTTTGGTGATTTGCTAATGTTATTGCATGAATTTCTACTAAATATAGAGTAACTCAGCATAGTCTCAGAACGAGACGGCCCCTAGAGCTTTACATTGTTCAGAAAGAACCTTCTATCGTTTTATTAAAGTATTTCTTTCTTGATAGTGCTTCACCGTCTTCGCTTTTGTCAGTAAGTAATCTACTATTGCAAAAACTTCAATCTGTAACACTGTAGCATATTTTCCTAAATTATGGCACTTAACTTCTGTAAAAACATAGTTTTTACAGAAATTAAATTTTTCAATTAAGATGGCGATAAAGAAGTTACTGAATATAGTGCCGATTGTGTAACCATTCATAATTTAATTGAGTCTCTATATCTAGATTGAGTTAAGTCACAGTGAAAAGTGTAACTTTAGCATTAGAAGACCAACGATAGCCTTTAATAATGCAGTTTCTGTACTTTTTAGTATACCTATCCCATTTCCTTCATAATACCCTAAATCAAATTACTGTTGTTATAGCCAAGACTCATCATTGGTTTGAACTTTCTCCTACTTGTAGATTTCACAAAAAACTCTTGTGGGCTTCCAGAATAATTTTTATATAGAAGTGTTAGTCATATTATTAATATGAGTATTCCAGGTGAACTTCTATTATAGTTTTATACCCAGATATTTAACTTCACTGCTCTCTTATATAACGTATATCACCTGATTGGGAGACATTTGGCATATTTGCAAAATCAAGTATTTTTTTTGGCATATTTTACAGAAAGACTTTATCTTTAAATCCCAAAATTTTCCTTTTATACCGTCACAATTTCTGCCAACCTTGTATCAATTTTATATTATCATACAACACATCATCATCAAACGTATTCCTTAGTTTTGATAATAATTTTTAATTGAGGTCACCCCTTGCAATGAACCTGTATGATGTTTTTTTTTTTTCTTTTCTTCTCCGTGGATGATCTATTTATAGACCCTATAGAACTACATCCTAACGTCGAACGGAAACTATTTCGTTCTTTTTAGATTAAAAATTTCTTTCTAGAGCATAATAGGGCTATATTATAATACAGAAAAAGTTACTTATAGTAACTGTAATATGTATATACTTGTATATTTGTAAGGTGTCGCAAAATAAGTCTTCATCACCAGCATTAATATTTTTCTTGTAAAAATACGATTTACTAAATGTTATTTATGTTTTATGCTATGGAAATAAAACTTGAACGATGAATTGTGGAGTCACCAGAGCACTTAACTCTTTTAAGATATGGACACATAGAAATCTGAAGATGTCATAAATATATCACATTATAAAATTTGAAAGGATTAACGGGCAAATATTAAGGGAAAATATTCCAAAACTGCAATATCCCGGATATATAAATCGTGGAGAAAATAGTTCTACATATAATGCCGCATATTGCGGTTTACATTTCAAGATAAAATAGAGGGCCGAAGGAAAATTGTAAGTAATTGAATATCATGGATGAAAAACCTAAAAGCATGGTAAAGTTGCAGCTCAGAACAGCCCTTTAACTAATCCAGTGGTTTCGCTATAAGATTGGGCATGATAGTTACCAGTCTTCGTTACGCAAATAACACTTAAATAATCAGAATGTCATTATCTAATAGTCTTGGGCAACTATGGAACTCTTATCCCGTTTCTTATGATTATGTTTTACAATGAGATAATTTCGATTTGTTTCGGCACCTCCACCATTTATTAGCAGATTTGAAAACCGCAAATCTGAAAAAAATGACCATCTTTTTACATTACAACTACTTATATTTAGAATACAATAACATATAATAGGCCCTTGTGTTTGTTAACGATTAAAAAGTGTTTGACACCATCAAAATTTATGCGATTCTACAAACTGTCGTGTCAAAATCAGATAGACTACAGATATCTGTTTAAATACATAATATTTACAGTAACTCGACGGCCAGTGTTAAGATCCATAATACATGTAAGACAGCGACTATCAGTTTATCAGATGCTTTTATTAGTGATTTTACTCCTAATACCCATACCAAGAAACGGTAGATTAGAAGGGCAAAAGGTCGTGTTTCTAGATCAAAAACCTTACTGTCTGCAGTTTTTATACATATCAAAACATAACGACCTAACCAAAATAAAAAGTATGTTTTGTTTACTATTAAAACTACTGGGGATAGTAAGAAAAATTGTCTAAATAAAAAATATTACAGAAGAGAAGAAAAAAAAAGACTACAAAAAATCGCACCCTTAATGATAAAGTGGCACAACTCAAAAATTATGAACCTATATTACTTCTAAGACAATAGATTTCACCGAAAGAAACCTATTGTTTTCAGTGTAAAATGTGTAAATATGGTGTAATATTATAATTGTGTTATATATATAGATATAAGAGACAACTGTCGTACCTACAAAGTCGAGCAGAAGAGTCATCGAAGGAAGTTATTAAACAGCAGTTCCTTCAGCAGCGATTTTTTATCTCGAACTCTTGTAGTTCTTCGCACTCATCCGCAAAAAAGAAACATTGACGACAGTTAAAAGGGGTAAAAAGGGAATTCATGGAATCAAGTAAACAAAAAAAAACCGGAAAATGATTGAGAAAGTATGAGGTTATAAGGATTAACCACCTTACCTTGAGAAATTTTGGCTAATGTGTAAAGTCAAAATCAGTAACCATGCAAGAAATATAGTTTTAATCAGTAACCATGCAAGAAATATAGTTTTTAACAAGTTTTCGGACTTAGTAAATATTAATAAACAGAGATTTTTATACATTCTTATAGTTAAGGTCATTTCAAGTTATAAATATACGAATGCAGAAAAGCTACGAATGAACAATAAAGTTTCCAATTCTTTACCATTGATGACAAACTAAAAAAAGTATGTAAACCTTATTTTCAAATACTTTGGGCATTACGAATCGGATGGTGCGAACAACTTTAAAAAAATAGGTCATTATTGCTTTGTAAAAGATGATAAACAAGGTACGCATGGTAGTCATACTGAAATAATTGAAGAACTTTTAGAAGATGTAAAAGATTACATTAATTCGTTACCACGTTTCGGATCCCGTTATCTAAGAGCAAGGGCAATCTCAATATGTATAATGCACGTGAGTATATCGATGGAGGAAAAGGCGTAACAAAACTTGTCACGAACTCTAATAAGTGTTCAATACAGAAAAATATATCATTTGACAAATACTGCACATATTATAAAGTTTGTACAACTTATTTTAATAGTGCTTTTTAAGTGCAAGCAAGATCAATGTGACCTGTGTCTTCTTTATAATAACACAAATAGAGAGGCATTACAAAACATACTTTAGCAATACGAAAGAAAAAAAATCTCCAAGAGCTAATTTCAAAGAATATTTTTCCAAATTATTCTTCTTATTTTTGTAGAATTTTACAAAATTTTACAAAAATGTTTAAATAGATTTTTTACTGTTGTAAATGTTTTTTAATCACTGTTTTAGTTTATGCCTAATATTTATTTAAGGAAACATGCCTTATATTTATTTAACAAAAATGGAAAATTACTACTCGAATTCTGTCTAGACAATAACCTGGTGATTATGAACACACACTTCCAACATAAAAGGATACACAAGATCACAAGCGAAGTCAAATCAAGAGACGAACAATCAATTATAAACTATACTATAGTGCAAAAAACAGAGAACAACTGGATAAGAGACGTAAGGGTAAAAAGGAGTTATGAAATTGGTAGTGACCACTATCTACTAGAAACCACATTCAAAAGCAAAAGAAAAGAAATAAAAAGAAATGAGAACATAAACAGAAAACACAAAGAAATAATAAAAATTTATAAACTAAGGGAAGAAACAACGAGAATAAGATACTCAAAAGGACTAGAGAAAGAGATGGACAATGAACATGAAATAACAGAAACAATAGAAGAAGAATGGGGAAAATTTAAAAATGCGATGATAAAAACAGCTAAATCAATATGTGGAACCACAAGAAATAACAACAGATGGAAATGAACATCTTGGTGGAACGATGAAGTGAAAATGGAAATAAAAGAAAAGAAAAAATTATGGAAAGAATACATCCAAGACAAAACACAACAAAAATATGAAAATTATAAGAGACAAAGAACAAAAGTTAAAGAGATAGTTAAGAAAGAGCAAAAGAAAAGTTGGGAAAAATTTGGGGAAAAAATGGAAGAAAACAGCAAAGAAAACGTAAAATTATTTTACAGAACACTGAAAAACCTAAGAAGCAACAAAGAAACGAAACTGAAACAAATAATAAACAAGGAAGGAACAATAATAAACGACAATAAGACAATAATGGAAAGATGGAGGGAACATTTTCAGCTAATACTGAATGGAAATCAAGCGAATACAATGGAGAAGGAAAGCCACAACAGGAGAGTATCCATGAGAAACACGGAAAATCTAGAAACTATAGAAAAAGAAGAACTGGAAGAAGCAATAAGAAAGATAAAGATTGGAAAAGCACCAGGAAGCGATGAAGTAGCACTAGAAATGATGAAATATATAGGAGTAAAAGCAAAAGAAAAATTGTTATACATATATAACCTAATATGGAAGAGAAAAGTAATACCCAGAGAACGGACAAATGCAGTAATTATACCTATATACAAGAAAGGAAACACAAGAGACTGTAGAAACTATAGAGGTATATCACTACTATGTGTAGCAGCAAAAGTATACGAAACCATAAGAGAAAGGAAAATTAGAAAAGAAATAGAACATAAATTAGAGGATGTACAAAGTGGATTCAGGAAAGGACACAACACACAAGACCATATATTCACCATGCAACAAGTAATAGAAAAAGCCTTAAAGAAAAATAAAGAAATACATCTGAGCTTTATAGACATGGAAAAAGCATTAGACTCAGTCAAAAGAAAAGATATATGGGAAAGCCTAAAGAAAAAACAAGTAAGTGAAGACCTGATAGAAGCAACAAAGAGTATATACATGAAAACAACAAATACAGTAAGAATGTTAAATATACAGTCAGAACCATTTGAAACAACCCAAGGAGTTAGACAAGGGGGAAGTCTCAGCCCAGTACTATTCATAAATGTAATAGATGAGATAGTGAAAGAATGTAAGAAAACATTCAAGAAATACTGCATCGGTTGGAACAAAATGCAAATGATAAATGCTGAGATGTGTATATTTGCAGACGACATAGTATTAATTGCGGAAACTGCAGAAAAACTGAAATACAACTTAGAGAAATGGAACCTAGAAGCAAGCAAATACAACTTAAACGTAAACAAAGAGAAGACTCAAATAATGAAAATATCAAGGAAACAAGGGACGGAACATCAAATAGAAGTAATGAAAGACCAACAAAAAATAATACAGACAAATTCATACAAATATTTAGGAACAGTAAGCAACAACAAAGGAGACATCGAGGATGATCTTAACAACAGAATGGAAAACACAGGAAAACTATTCCAAGCACTAAATAGAGGATTCCTTAATAACAAAGAAATATCAACAAAGACCAAGATGACAATATACAAAACAATATATAGACCTACAGTGACATATGGAGCAGAAAATTGGATATTAAACAAAAGACATCAGAGCAGAATTCAGGCAGCAGAGATGAAATACCTCAGAAGAACGATAGGAGTAAAAAGAACTGATAGAATCAGAAATGAAGAAATAAGAGAAAGACTCAAAATCAAACCGATACTCGAGTCAATCAAAGAGAAAAAATTGGCATGGTTCGGACATCTAACCCGGATGGACAATAATAGACAAGTAAAAAGAGTGTGGGACGCCAAACCAATAGGATAGAACAGAAGAGGAAGACCCATTAAAGAATGGAACAGTGACATCTCGCAGATACTGCAGAGTAAGGGTAAGACTTGGCAGGAAACAACACAGATGGCATCCAATAGGAAGGAATGGAGAAAGTTCGTTAAGAGCTAGGACACCTCAGAAGACTGTCAAATATTGTAATTTAATGAATTGTATTGTAAACGGCCCAACACCGAAAGGTACAAATGGGTTCTACTGATTAAGTAAAGTAAATTTATTTAAGGTCTGAAGAAATAAATTATCGTTTATCTAATCTTTAAAACTTTAATTTTTTGTACATAGAAAAAAAACCTTTATTAATATTTAAATTCAACAATAATTTTAGTACATTGACGTAGTAGAAAATTTACACGTTTTATTTCACAATAGATAATTTTAAATTATAATATTAAACAGAAGTATTTCGAAAGAGTTTTTATGTTGTAGATTTGCTTTCAATCATAAATTGTTCTATATTTGTAATAATTCTTTCATATTAAAAAGTAAAAAGGAGAACATATTACTTTAATTAGACAAATTATTCTAACAAAGCTGCATCGAAAACTCAAATTCAAATTTTGTTGCTACTTACAATATTTTTTAAATTTCTAATTCAGTCAATCTTTTGTTTTCAATCGTACTAAGCTATACATAATTAGTTGTTGGTATCGAGACTATGTTGGCAATAAGTTTTCCCCTCTATGACACGGTATTTTCATCCATGATAACTTTTTAAATTGCTAAATTTCTTAAAAATCTTAATTCTTAAGAATTTGATAACATACTGACATAACTCGAAAAAGTTCTACTAAAAATATTTGAAAGATTTTGAATGTTAAAATGACTCAACATGCCTGTTTATTATTAAAATAAGAAAGTATCTTAAATTTAAGTAATAAACTGACATAATTCTAAATGTTTTAACGAACGACAACGCTTGTCCTTTCGCTGCTGACTGAACACTAAAATGGGTCAGTTTATAACTGAACCGTCCAAATAAAACAGTTAGGTGATGAATCGACCTAACTGTTTTTTTTATTACAGGATCCAACTTGTAAATACAATACATTTTGGAGACGGCTATTCCCGTTCTCCTCCGCCAATCCTCCCGGTCCAAGGCATGCTCTTCCTCCAAACCTCTCGATTCCATCGCCCTTCTAATTCCTTCATTCCATGAGCGTCGAGGTCTACTTCCTTTTCTTGTTTCAGGGCTTCCATCTGTGAAGTTCTTGGGGCCAACGTTCGTCAGGAACTCTCAATAGGTGTCCAAACCATTTTAAACCTGTTCTTTCTATTCTGTCAATGACCGTTTCTGTAGCATTCATGTTATTTCTTATAGATTCGTTGGTCTTTCTTTCCAGCCTTGCTGTTCTAGCACTTCTTCTCAAGTAATCCATTTTAACTGCCAATAATCTTCTCTTCAGGTCTGCATTAATTTTCCATACTTTAGAGCCATAACAAAGAACTGATTCAACCATGGTTTGTCCTATTTTTTTAGTTCCATTTGGAAATGTTGGGATACTATCATAAAGAGTTCAGACATCCTACAATTTTACGTCCCTGATTAATTCGGTGTTTAATTTCGGTTTCTCCCAAGCCGTTCTTATCAATGAGTATATCAGTTATACAACAATATAATATATTTAATTAAAACATTATTCTTAGGCCGTTAGGTTTATATCCATAGTATTTACAGGCGGTGGTAAGTGCATTTAATCAATGATAAAACAAATTTTATTTATGCTAAATTAAATTTGTTTATCAGATTTGTCAATTCTAATATAGATTACTGTGTTTATTTATTTTTTTATAGATTTTATGTCCATTTTAAGAATTTTTCAGTATTTATTTACACTGAATATAAAATAAAGTATATCAGAAACAATGAGTAAATAATAAATAATTTTACCAAGCTTCCTTACTATATGCTTTTATTCACTTTATGAGTTTTTTCTCTCTCTTTTTAGTGTATAAGATATATATTCCGAATTTATACAGACATATCAACGAGGCCATTAAAGAAAAAACTTCTTGAAAAAGCGACATTAAATTCTTGATAATAAAATATGGGGATTTTCAATTCAAAATGATATTGGAAATACATTACGTGGTCTGGATCTGATGAAAGGGAACATTTGTGGAGTATTTTACATAGAATAAATCTGCGGATTTGGTAATGGCAGTTTTGTGGTTTTGTTGGATTTTAGATTATTTTAAATCCATCAAATAGAATGCAACTCTGAGATAGCGCGTTGCAACATTTAGTTAAAAGTTCGTTTTGAAGTTTAAATATTTTCGTTGAAATGTAACTGGAGGTTTTCGACGAAAATTTAAATTAAAGCAATATTCATTTTTTAAATCAAATTCCAGTGCATACAAACGTTCTGCTTTTAATTAAAATTGTTACTATTACTATGTTAACTAATATTATATACAGTGTGTCAATTTTAAAACCTACAATGGGCTATATCTCACGAACAAAAGCTGATATTGAAAAATAATTGAAACCGTTTCTAGGATAGTAAGAAGGAACTAAAATAACATGAAAGAGAACTTACCCACATCAACCCCCTAGGTCCCACCCACCACAACCAAAAAAGTTGCATTTTGTAAATTGCAAACCCCTACTTGTGACACTTCAATACAAAGACTATAAAAAAGACCATAAAAAGACTAAAAAAAGATTTTTATAGTCTCTTCCCAAATCAAGAACAATATATAAATTAACACAACGTTCTAGAAAACACCAATATAAATAAAAGGAGCCAGCATTAATACAGAATGTCATCAACAAGCGACGACCAACCAGAATCTGCGAATATGTCAACAAAAACTCATAACATGTAGTTAAAACTAGCAAATGTAGAAAAATCAGACTAAATGTAAAAACAGACAAAGAAGATATTATCAGTACACTATAAAATAAATAAAATACACTAACGGATCCCCAAGAAAATGAAACCAATGAAAATGAAACAGCGCCTAGAAAAATAGTCAAAATAAATTGTAGCGACCCAGATATATAAAGAAAATTATCAAGATATATGAGAGAGAACAACATTATTCATCACACATATTAACCAAAGGAAAAAGAGCCTAAAGAGTCTTAATTAAGTATCTTCACCTTTCCCATGCAACAAAAGATATCAAAGAAGAAGTGACAAAACTTGGTAACAAGATAAGAAATATCGTTAATGCTAAACATAGGATTACAAAACATTTCGTAAATATGTTTATTGTTAACTACAATAGACCTACAATAGACAATAACCAAGACATTTTCAGAAATTACAACATAAACCACCCATAAAAACCAAAATATTATCGAATCTATGAGATGCCAATTGATAATGAACTGATCATGTAAAGTTTACAAAATGAAAAAAAAAAAAATACAATAAATTAATTGAAGTTTTCTAAATTTAAATCTTATAGATTTAAAATATATTCTAATTACAAGAAAAATATAATTTTTACCAAAAAATGTAATAAACATTTCATAAGAAAAAATCTCTTACGAAAACGTCACCGTCAAACATAAAAACACCTGGTAAAAGGCAACCCCAACACCGCGAGGGCGTAATGTATTCAAAAACTCGCACGTTTCTAACCCAAAAATCTTGCAAACACTGCTAGTAGTCCCGGCATTTAAGTTATGAATTATGGAAGAGGTCTTTCGCTCGGCATTTCCATAAAGAGTAACTTTCAATTTCTCAATGGTATCGGAATTTTACGACGTTAACTTGAGGGGCAGTAAATCGACCTTCCTGTCGTACTTCACAAGATATACGACTGTGTTGCTAAGGTCATCTTTACATTACCCCGTTCTTGAAATATGGGAGAGATTAGATTTTTTCTGAAAGGTATGAATGTCGTAAGATTGAATCGAAATTTAAGAATTTCATAACAATCTTCTAGCTTGGTATTCGCATTTTCTTAGAAATAGCTTTAAAAAAGTAATTTTTTTTTGTTTTAAATCCTATTTTACGGTATAAAAAAATGTTGGCATCAAATAAAATAATGATATCAAAAAATATTGGTATATAAGAGTATAAAACTTAATGCTTCTATTTAGTTTTCTTGATATCCCTAAAGATGTGTGGTCCCTGGAATAACCGTAAGCATCTATCAGTTATATACCTCCAAATATTATAGAGTTAGTTCCTAAAGTAACGGACAGATTCATTTTATACAATATTATGAATGCAAATGGAAAATCCTGAAACGATCAATTTTTATATATAAAAACACTTTCCCATTGATACTATTCAAATGTTTCTTGAATTCCCTATGGGTTGTAGTTAAATAACATAATGACAATAATGATATAATAGTAGAAGCAATAACAAAAGCTCAAAAGAAATGCTGCCCAAAAAGCGTGAAGGAAGAAAAAATTAGTCTGGAAACACAGAAAAAAATGGAACAAAGAAGAATACTGAGAAGCGACGAAAACTCTAGTAACGACAATATAAATAAAATGAACAAGGAAGTATCAAGAGAAATCAGAAAAGACCTAAGAAAATACAAAGATGAGAAAATCATCAAAACTATTGAGGAAAATAAGAGTATGAAAATAATGAGACGCAAACTCACAAATGGAAATAAACAAATAGTCAAACTCAAGGATAGAAATGGCAACATCACATCAAACAGAGAACATTTGTTACAAATTGTGGAATCATTCTATGAGATAATATATAGCAACCAATCGACTCTAGATATAGTTGAATATCAGCAGAGGAAAGTTCAAAATCAGGGTTCCGAAGATATCCCAGAAATCTCCTTGGACAAAATTTACAAGGCTCTAAAAAAGATGAAGAATAACAAAGCTCCGGGGGAGGACGGTGTCGTCACGGAAGCGATAAAGATAGGAGGCTCAGTACTGATAACCAAAATTCAAAAGCTCTTTAATATATGCCTATGGAATCAAAATATCCCAACAAAGTGGAATAATTCAATAACTGTACTCTTACACAAGAAGGGAGATATAGCAGACCTGGAAAGATACAGACCAATCAGTCTCCTTAACCATCTTTATATATTATACACCCGAATAATAACGAACAGATTAGAGACAAAGCTGGATTTTTACCAACCTCGGGAACAAGCCGGTTTCCGCCCTAATTACGGCACAAACGATTACCTGCAGTGCCTAAAAACCCTGATAGAAAAAACTAACGAATATAACCGTCCCTTGGCATTGATATTTGTAGACTTTAAAAAGGCGTTTGATACAGTGGAATTACCGTCCATCTTAAGAGCACTACAAGATTGCAGGGTCGACCACAGATATTGTAATATAGTTAAAAATATATATGAAAATGCCACAACAACCATAAGTCTACATTCAGCAACTAATAAAAAAAAGATAAAAAGGGGAGTCAGGCAAGGTGATACCATGTCACCAAAGCTGTTCATTACCGTTCTTGAGTATGCATTTAAAAGACTAACATGGCAACAGAAAGGAATATCCATCGATGGAGAAAGATTAAACCATCTACGTTTTGCGGACGATATCGTGCTTCTATCAGATAATCTGGGAGAGATCAAAGACATGCTCCAAGAACTGAATTACATACTCCAAAAAACTGGGCTGGAGATAAATTTCGAGAAAACCAAAATGATGACCAATATGGTTCCCAGCGAAGAGATACAGATCAATAACAACAAGGTAGAATTAATCGATAAATACACATACTTGGGTCATGAAATCAGAATAACCAGGGACAACCAAACCTGCGAGCTAAATAGACGAATCACGTTGGGATGGGCGGCATATGGAAGGATGAGAGACATTTTTAAAACAAATACCCCAATTCACCACTCTGAGATAGCGCG
>NW_027312214.1:0-35255 GCF_040954645.1 Diabrotica undecimpunctata | reverse complement strand
ACGCGCTATCTCAGAGTGCTATTTCGTCTGACAATATTGACTGACGCCAAAGTAATTACTTTACAGAGAAAATATTTGCTGATGTTTATGTCAGTTATTTTAAGTGATGACACATAATGTAACTAAGTCTAGACCATTTCCATAACATGGAAGATATAAAAGGCAATAAAGACCTTTAATGTCTATTCAAAATTGATTTTTAAATAACTGTTTGCTATTTTGGGATTAAGCCACAATTGATTGTAACGAAAATTACATTTTTAACCGTCTGAAGTTTGACAATTCGATTTCCACCCGGAAATCGTTTTCAAAAAAGATTATTTAAAAATAATTGCGCGAAAAAAGTTGTGTCGTGGTGTGTTGTACCAGAGGCGTAACAGAGGCCCCCCGCAAAATGAAGCTTGCCGAGAGGCTCCAATATATCAGGGGCCCATCTTTTTGTCTAATATTGTAAAATGTTTTATTGTTATACTAGCGGACCAACTCGACATCGAGTTTTTTAAATGAAATTTTTATTTTGCGAGAAAAATATACAATATATACAATGACCGGAAGTAAAAAATATTTTTATCAATAACTCAAAAACTATAAATGATAATTTCGTGAACTTACATTTTTGAACTCTACGTTGAATTCTCTATTAATTTGACTAATAAAAACGAAACCGGAAGTCGACCTCAAAACCGGAATGCAATTTTTAGTTCATCAAATGTCGATCATGGATATCATTTAGCAGTTAATTTTTGCATGTTGATCACGAATCCGGTGTCAGATTTGCTCTATCTTGACGTTTTATGCGCGGTTCGGGTCACTTCCGGTGTTGGATCGCAACCGGAAGTACATATTTAGATTCGTCTCGACGAGACCTTTCGATCCATATATACATTGTGGGGTCTAAAACTTAAAGTAAATTTTAACTTCCGGTAATCTCAAAACCGGAAGTGAATTTTGTACCAAAAGTATATCTTGACAATCTCAAACGTAATACTAATAATATTCCGAAAAATATTTTAATTATCTAATATGGTTTTTGAGGTAAGTGGTGGGACAAGAAAAAGGGCTTAGCGTTTTAGTATATAAGATTATTTTACGCATGCATACGCAACGTTTTTTAAGCAGTACCTGGAAATCTTCAAAAACTTCCCTCGATTTACCAAAAAAGTGCCCTGTTCCCGTAACCGTAGGAGGTCAGGAGCATGTACAAACAACGAAGTCATGAGAAGAGTCAACAAAAGAATGAAAATATTGGAAACCATCAAGACACGAAAGCTATAATATCTGGGGCATGTTCTGCGTAATAAAAGATACAACATACTTTAATTAATTATACAAGGGAAAATCCAGGGCAAGAGATTTGCAGGAAGGATGGTTGCGTAACTTGAGAAAATGGTACGGATGTTCATCAATCGAACTATCAGAGCGGCAGCATCTAAGATCAGAATAGCCATGATGATTGCCAACCTCCGTCGCGAGATGGCACGTAAAGAAGAAGAAGATCATCTCCTATATGCTCCTTCTATAAACATAAACTTAATTCTTTCTGGTCTCCCAACCTTCTATGATGACGACTATAAACTATAATGCTTTGTACGTGACTATTAAAAGGTTTGAGAATTGCAATTTTGCGAATTTTAGAACAATATTTCTAGATCTAGAAATGCGATATATGGCAGTAGTTTCTTATATCCTTACATTGTTTGGTTGTTTGCATTTTTTGTTATTTGTGTTGCTTTACGATTATAGTTGCATCAATTTGGTACGCACTTATTTATCAATTATTGACAACTTTTCTGTTGTAATCAATGGACAATCTCTTAACAGATAAACGGTAAAATAAGGAAATTATAACACTTACACTTATAATAACGCTCTGTCTACAGGAGACAAAATGACTGCCAAGAGGGAATATAAAGGTGGTTCAGAAAAGCGAAAGCTACGTGCTCAAGAATCTGAATAAAAACAAAAATTACCAAAAATTTCTTATTTTTTGTGACAACTAGTAAAACAGCAGCCTAATGAAGCTGGTGAAGCATCATTAGATCTAGTTGGTCGTGTCAGGAAACAATAATTATTACTAATCCCACTCAAAACGAAAATGACAACCCAGAAATAAAGTTGGACGGTCGAAAAGATTAATTACGCTCATTGCAGTTACAGATAAAGTTTCATTTTAATTTGGGATTCTTTTGTGGCTTTAGCACTTAGCTATTTAGCCAATTACGTGTTAAGAAATAATAAATGAAAAATTACTAATATTAATATTCTAATATAATTAATACTAAAGAAAATAAAAAAGTTATATCTATACTAATAATTGCTAGTACAAAAAGTGTATCTATTCGAGTCAAAAAAAACCTCATAACATCCCTATAACTGAATCAAACAAAAAGAGAAAATGATAGCAAGAAAAACCAAATATCAGGAAAAACAGGGATACTCACTTCTCGTCCAGGACCCATCAGGACATTTGTTCAAGACATTACTAGCAATAGGTCACGGAAAGAAAGGTAAATAACAATTGGGTTAAAACAAAGGTTAACGTGCTTAGCTAAGATTGACTACAGACACAAATTTTGCACTATGTATAAATGTAATCAGACAATCATAGACATTTTTATTATTAGTAGCCAATAGGTTATTTATTTAATATGGAGGAAATATTTGCAGAGTTTGCAAGATGTTTAAAAGAGTTCCTGAATGCCGAAGATATTTGGAACACTTAAAAAATATGTGGTTAAGATCTCCTTGTTCTTGACAAGTTTCGCATAAGTCTTAATTGTATATTTTGATTTGTGCAAGATGAGCAGGATAACAATCGTGGCCAAATCTCAAACTTAATAAAGTTGTTGTATATTTACGGGCGGTATTGAAATTCTTAAACCATCTGGAATTAGAGATGTGTGGTTGTATATACACGTATTGTGTTGTTGAGTGGTCGCAAATAGTTTGCCAGGAAGTATTCCAACGATCTGTTTGATTTCTTTTAGAGATGAGAAAAGCGTCAGGAACACAAATTCTCTCATCTGGTAAAATTTCAGCTGCAGAGGTTATTGCAGCTTTAGCAATGGAATCAACATTTATTTGGGTGGATAGTTTTGAAGAAATGTTCCATTAACAAATGGATAATTAAGACCAAAAAATGCCATTGAAGACAAAGGCAATAAAGAAACAAGCAAGACAAGAGCAAGAAAAATAATAGAACATTAGGAAAAAACCTAGAAATATATATTGACGAGGAGGACAATGTGGGAGGACAATGGCGAAGATGCTACCAGCAGTAAAAATTCAAACCGACTCGTCAACCCCATTTCAAATACATAGGGGTTAAGGCAGGGAGATGCGCTGGCGTGTCAGCTTTTAATGTCGCCTTAGAAAAAGTTGTACGAGACGCTAATTTAGATAACAGGGGAACAATATTAATAGATCAGTCCAAATTCTAGCATATGCAGACGACGTGGACATTATAACAACAACTAGGGCGAGAACTGCGGAAATCCTAACCGAGCTAGTAGCAGCAGCAGAACGAATGGGGTTACAGATAAATCAAAATAAAACCAAATTCATGGCGACTAACACAAACACAAGAGCTGGAAATGTTGACACAAATTTAATCATCAATGACCAAAACTTCGAAGCAGTCAAAGAGTTCATATATCTAGGGACATCGGTTTAACCCCCAATAATAACACATCTGAGGAAATAAAAGGCAAATAATAATTGCAAACAGGTGTTATCATGGTCTATCAAAGTACTTAGCTAACAAACGTCTGTCTCAAAAAAACTCGTATAAGGCTGTATAGAACACTGATAGTCCCCGTTCTCACATATGGATCAGAGGCATGGACGCTAACGAAAACAGATGAATCCGCTCTATCCATTTTTGAAAGAAAGGTACTACGCAAGATATTCGGAGCGGTCTGTGAGAACGGAATATGGAGGCATAGATATAACTTTGAACTGCAGAATATCTACAAGCATACGTTTGGTGGTAAAGATATTACCACTATAATTAAGAGAAACAGCCTGCAGTGGGCAGGACATGTAGCCCGGGCCCCCTGAGTCAAACATAATAAAAAAGATTCTAACAGCGCAACCCGTGGGAATGAGAAAACGGGGTAGACCAAAGCTGAGGTGGATGGACGGGGTAACACAAGATGCCGAGAAGATCGGAGTCGGCAACTGGAAAATGCAAGGGGCAGAACGCAAGGCGCTGACTGGCTAAAACAGAACCTCACTTTTAAACTTTCTAAAAATCAAAAATTTAGTTATTGCCGACATTTCAAAGAATTACCTCCTTTTAAATGTAGTTACATTGGGTTTTTTCGATTAACCTTGGGTAGCCTTTACGTGTCAAGTTCAAAGCTACCATACATTTCAAACCTTAAAAAAAAAACTTTTTTGCACATAGTAACAAAAACACCACTATGTTACTAGCAAAGTTTTTTAATATTCTAACTCTACAATTCTAAGTTACGGTAAGATCAATAATGTTTTAATAGATAATATATGGTAGCTAATTATAATTTATTCTCTTTCAGCCCTGAAGAAGCCAAATTAATTCTCTTTGGCGAAAACGTTCGGCGAAACAATTGATACACATTAGAGTCTTTCTTGCAGATTTCCCCAATATTTAAGAGTTTACTATTTAACTAATCTGCAAAGATTAAATTTCTTTTCTATATTATATATATATATATATATATATATATATATATATATATATATACCATATGTTTGTAATAATTGGATTACCCACTGTAAAAAAACACTCAAGCAATCAATTTAGTAATTAAAAAACTAAAATTTCTTGTATTTATTTTTCTTTGTAATTAGTAGAAACTTACGACACTAACTCCAATTTACCTGATCCCTGACTGAAATTCTTATGTTGTTTCAGAGCCACTTAGAGCGAATCATAGAACGTCCAGGGAAGTCTCTCGAGCGTTACGCTCCCCTGAATCGAGTGGAAAGCGGCACTCTGACAGCGGAAGACATGCGAGAAAATGGGATTACGGAAACCGAGCGTATTTACAACCGTGTTTGAATTGAGAGATTGTGGAACACAGACGCTAGTTTCGAGGTAATTAATGATAGATTACTGACTATACCGCTGTGAGCTTCGCTATCGGTACACAATGACGTAGACAATCGGACGGGTTAGGGGTGAACTGGTCCAGCAATAGTAGTAGTCGATTGAAGTGAATTAATTTCGTTTGGAAGTTATAGTTTGGATTTGTCGCATTGTGTTCGACTCCTTTGTAGACGGGACATTAATAATTATATTCTAATCTTGAACGAGGTCTTTAATTAAATATATTAAGCTTTTTTTCACATCAATTATTATACACATTTCGGTTTTTTTTAATTCAAATAGTGGCAAAGTGAAATGTTTATATTTTTTTCCTTTTATGCATAACATTTTAAGCGTAAAGAGATATGGCAGTGTACTATTACAGGATTTTCATTATATATTTCAAGAATTTCTACAATGCAATAAAAGAAAATTCCGACGGGCACTTATCATTAAAAATAATAGTCCGGGAGATAGCATTACAAATACAAAAATCATAGTAAGCCGGCTAATATTAACACCCTGTATAATTATTAAAGTTATAGACTCTAATGATAACGGTCTCAGACTCATTGTCTCAGTAAACTTTGCGATGCCTAAAAACATGGTAATAGCTGGGACACGATTTCCTCATAAAGATATACATAAGGAACTTGGAAATCTCCTGATAATGAAACGATTAACCAAATAGATCATATAATTATCGATGCAAGACACTACTTTAACTTATTAGATGTTAGGTCTTTTAGAGGAGCAAACATAGATAGTGATCACTATTTAGTTAAAGCACGATTTCGAGAGAATATACAATTTAAAAAAGGAGATCGGGAGAAGGAGAGAAAAAATCGACATTAATAAACTAAAAATCCCGACATTGCACATGTATACAAGCAGCAAACAGGAGATCAAATAAGACAAAAAACTTGAAAGAAGAAGGAGACATTAACCAACCATGGACTAATATACGAGATATTGTGTTACACAAATCGGTTGAAATATTGTGCAAAACCAAGTCAGAAAAAAGAAATCATTGGTTTGATCATGAGTGCGAAATGGCCAGAAATAGAAGGACGCAGCATATCAAAAACCATCGACGCAGGTTGTACACGGAGAAAAAAGAAGAGTATAGGTGTCTTAGAAAAGAGGAAAAACGTATGCATCGACGTAGAAGAGGGAATACGAACAGAACCTCTCAATGAGATACAAAGTTTATTCGATAAAACTGAAACAAGGAAATACTATAAATCCTTAAATAATAGCCGTCGAGAATTTAAACCACAATTAAAATATGTAAAGACACTAACGGTGAAATTCTACATGATAAAATTCAGTTCTTAACAGATGGGCATAATATTTCAGCGAACTTCTTCTTCTTCAGATGCAAATCCACTAATGGATGTTAGCGATTACATTTTCCATTAATTCTCTATTTCTTGCAATATGTATCAGAGATTGTATGTCGTTAATCCCTGTCCATTGCCTTATGTTCGGAGCCAGGACATTTTCTTGCGTCCCATTCCTCTCTTGCCTTCAATTTTACCCTCGATTATAAGTTGGAGGAACTGGTATTTTTCATTTCGTATTATGTGACCTAGATGTCCTTTTCTTGATGGTTTCGAAAAATTGGCGTTCTTGATTTATTCTTTTAAGGACATCTATATTTGTGATTTTCGCTGTCCATGGTATTTTTAGGATACGGCGATAGAGCCACATTTCGAAAGCTTCTAATCTGTTTATATCCCTCGTTTTGAGTGTCCAGCCCTCTACGCCATATAGCAGCACTGACCACACGTAGCATTTAGTAAACCTTAGTCTCAGTTGAAGATCGTCAGCGAACCATCTAAATATAAACGATTTTGAAGGAGGTTACAACATAGAAAATCATCAAAATCTACGTCAACTACACAGTGAAGACCCAACAAAAGAAGAAGTGTCAAATGCGATCCTAAAACTCAAAAACAATAAAGCCCCAGAAATCGATGAAATCATTTTGGAAATTTGTTGAGTAAATTTATAAAAAAATGTGGTGATCAACTTTTTGCAATAATTCATAAACTTATAGTACTTATATGGCAGAATGAATGGGTACCAAAAGAGTGGCTAAAGGGAATAATATGTCTGTTGTTGCATAAAAAGGGTGATCAACTGGAGTGTAAGAACTATAGAGGCATTACTCTGTTAGCATCTGCGTATAAAATCTTCGGCAATGTATTGTTTGAAAGACTTAAACATTTTACAAAGGATATTGTTGGTCAATATCTGTCAACTACACATCAAATTCAACCACATAGGCAAATTTTAGAAAAGTCACTAGAATATAACATACATACACACCTTCTCTTCGTTGACTTCAAAGCAGCCTACGACAGTGTGAAAAGAACTGCATTATATAATGCAATGATAGACTTTGGGATCCCACCTAAGTTAGTTAAGTTGGCCCAACTAACAATGTAAAACGTAAGCTCATGCGTTAGAATTGAAGCAGAAAACTCTACGTTCTTTAACATTAATAATGGTCTAAGACAAGGGGACGCGCTGGCGTGTCTCCTCTTTAATATTGCCCTGAAAAAGGCAATCAGACAATTAAATATTAGAATGAATGGAACTATTTTTAATAGATCGGCGCAGGAGACGGCAACGGTGTACTAAGCAGATAAAAGTAAATATATTTTTCTCCTACTAAAATCCCAAATATTGCGATTAGTAGCGAAAAATAATTTACGGTTTGTTTACATATATGTGAATTTAAAAAGGCTTCGTAATACCACAGTGAGAAATTTCTGGAAAAAAACTCGCTTTCGGTAAAAACTAGTATTTGAAGTGATAAAAGCAAGTAAGGTTATTTACAATTCGAAACAGTCATACTGGAGGAACTCTGGCCGTTAGTTTTGCGACGTTGCCAAAGTTAAAAATAGTTCTGCAAACTGAGGACTGATAGGAACTGGATTTCTGAGCGGTTGAAGCGAATCTAGTTCCTTTCGCGGTCCTTAGAAACAGATATGATGTAAAAATGACAATTAGACAAACCATTTGTGCTGTGAGATGCAACGGTACAGTCTCAGAAGAATTCACAGTGAAAAAAGGTGTTCGCCAAGGAGACCCGTAGTCTACATTGCTATTCAATATAGTTCTAGAAAAAATTGTAAGGATTAGTGGGATAAATAGGTCCGGTACTATTTTATACAAGGAGCACCAATGATTAGCATACGCTGATGATGTGGTTCTCATTGCAAGAAATGGAAAAGAACTATCAAATATAACAAAAACACTAATTCGGGGAAAGCTCTAAAATGGACTGAAAGTTAATATTAATAAATCGAAGCACATGGAGATCTCGAGCAAAAAGGAATAAGCACCAGGGGATCCTTTAAATTGGAGGTGGAGAATGGATCAGTTGTAGAATTCGAGAAGGTGGATGAATATATGTACTTAGGTACTCTTATTGATCAGACATGTAAAGAAGAAACTGAAATCAATCTGAGACTGAGCAAGAGCAACAGGTGTGCTGGAGCCATGAGCAAAATAATTAAGGCCAAAGATATATCTCGTAATACAAAAATAAGAGTATACAAAACTATAATTAGACCCACAAGGCTATACGCTGCCGAGACATGGACTATGAACAAAACCGTACAGAACACATTGGAAGCATGGGAAAGAAAGATACTTCGCAGAATATTTGGTGAAAAAGTAGTAGAGGGAGAATGGAGAAGACGAACTAATGCAGAAGTGTATCAGTTGTATGCTAACCCTACAATAACAAAAGTGGTGAAAAAAACGTAGACTAGAATGGCTCGGCCATCTAGAAAGAATGCAAGGTAATAGACTAGTCAAGAATATTGCTTGGAGAGTACCTGAGGGCAAAAAAAGAGAGGAAGACCAAGAAAGAAATGGAGAGATGCAGTAATGGAAGATATCATAGAGATGGGAATCAGAGATTGGAAGCTGTTAGCTAAGAATAGAAAACGATGGAAATTATCCATCCAGCAATGGACCTAAAAGGCCTGTTAACGCTGTACATACATACGGCGCAAATTCTCGCATTCGCTGACGATATAGTTATAGTAGGCAGAAGTATGAGAGACATGGTGCAGTGTTTTACAAGGCTTGCGGACGCAGCAAGTGAATTAGGAGTTGTGGTAAACGAGGAAAAAACCAAATATATGTTGGGTTCTAAAAACGCTCGAAATATCCAACAGAGAATCAAATTAACAACCATACCATTGAGCAAGTCAAAGAATTTACATATCTTGGATCGCTAGTAAACCGCAACAAATACGATACTCGACGAAATAAAAAGACGCATAGCATAACAAACAGAACTGTTCACGGTCTCCAGAAACATTTAAAAAATAAAAATATGAAACGTGCAGTAAAGCTTAATATATACACGACCTTAATAAGACCGGTTTTGATGTATGGGGCTGAAACGTGGACCTTATCTCATAATGATGAAAGACTTCTTGGTATTTTTGAGAGAAAAATTCTTAGAAAGATTTGCTAGGATGTCAGATCACCGATTACCCCCCCCCCCCACGAAGAGATTAACATTTTCAAAACCAGAGGGCACAAGAAGCAGGGATGACCACGAATGAGATGGATTGATGATGTGGAAGACGACCTACAGATTTCAAGGGTCAGAAAATGGAGGGCAGTTGCTAGGAATCGACAGTAGTGGCGACTTATTTGTGACCAGAACAAGATCCACAACGGATTGTCTAGCCACTTATGATGATGATAATTATTGAACAATAATTATATAGGGTCATCAACAGAATCAACAAAAATCTCATTACATTTGTGTTGTGGTAGGTGGGGCCTAGGAAGTTGATGGGGGTTAGTTCTCTTTCATGTTATTTTAGTTCCTCCTTACTATCCTAGAAAATGTTTCAAGCATTTTACGATATCAGCTTTTGTTCGCGAGATATACCCCATTGTAAGTTTTAAAATTGACACTATAGAGTGTGTGACAACGTTTAATCAATAATGAAACTTCCATATATTTTACACATTTGGCCTTCAGAATCTAGTTTGTTGTTTCTTATATTTCTTTGACACCTAAGGTTCTTAGCTTTCCCACTTTTAGTTACAAAAAGTTAAGTGGCTCCCTCTTTCTATTTTCATCTACTTTTTCTATGGTAGCCTTTCCTACATTTCTCTCTGTCTATTTCTCTATCGATCTATTTATTTATCCTTTCATATCTTATCTTTGATAATTTCTTCTGTTATTCAACATACCGATTCCAAAAACCTAGTTTTGACCTCGCTCTCCACCAACCATCTGGCTGCCGTTCGCAGTATATCCATTGGTGAACTCAGGTAATTGTATACAATGAAATCGATTTAATAATAAATATTTTAAAAACCCAGTTTATGACAAACCTAGTGAATAATTCTCCTCTTTAAATAAATAACATAACAAACAAACATCGAAAATAACGACTTGCCCATCTTAACATCAGAATAAAATACGCCTTAAAAAATATGAAAACCGGAAAAGCCTCTGGACCTGACTACGTTCATAGTGAAATTATACAACTTTTGAAAGAAGACAATTTAGAACTATTATCAAGACTCTTCAACAGTATATACAAGACTGGTACAATTCCACAAGATTGGTTAACGTCTACGTTTGTGCCTATACCCAAATCAAACTACGCAAAGAACATGTAACGACGTTCGATTAATAAGTCACATGCCCCATATTCTGAGCTATCTCTAAAAATTATCCATAACAGAATTTACAAAAAATGCGAAGAAGCTATGGGTCCGGAACAATTTGGCTTTCCGAAACGGTATGGGAACTCGAGAAGCTTTGTTCAGTTTCATTGTTTCTCATACAAAAAATGTCGGGATTAACAAAAAGATGTCTACTTGTGCTTTATAGATTATGAAAAGGCTTTTGGACAAAGTCAAACACGATCAGCTAATAGAATGCTTGCAAAAAAAGAACCTGGATCCAAACAACATTAATACAATACGTAAACTCTACTGGAACCAAAAACGCCTCTGTCAGAACTGAAATGGGTGATACTGAAACCATAAACATCCAAAGAGGAGTTAGACAAGGTTTGTATACTACCACCATTATGTATTCAACTTGTACTCAGAGGACATCTTTGCACATGCTCTAGATGAAGCACAAGAAGGAATAAAAGTCAATGGAAAAATCGTAAACAATATCAGGTATGCCGATGATACAGTAGTGATTGCTGGCAGTGAAGAAGAACTACAAATTCTGTTAACCAAGTAGTGCGAGAAGGAGAACTATACGGCCTTAAGGTGAATGTAAAAAAAAACCAAAAAAATGGTAATTTCAAAAAAATACACACCAGTTATAAACATACTAGACAACAACAATCGAGTTGAACACTGAGAAAAAGTTTAAGTATCTAGGCTGTTGGATACATGAAACCTTAGACCAAGCACAAGAGGTTAAATGTAGAATAGAACAGGCAAGAAACACCTTCTTAAGGTGCGACAGTTACTCACTACCCGTAATCTTGATTTGTCCCTACGATACTGCATGATAAAGTGTTATATATATATATATATATATATATATATATTATATATATATATATATATATATATATATATAGTGTACTATTACACGGCGTGGAAGCTTGGACGTTAACAGTCAGCTCGTTACGACGTTTAGAGAGCTTTGAGGTGTGGGGTATTTCGTCGTATGCTGAAAATTCCATGGACCGACCGCGTTAGAAATGAAGAAGTTTTAAGGCGTATGAATAGAGAACGTGAACTCACAGAAATTGTCAAGAAGCGTAAAACGTCTTATCTTGGACACATATTTAGACACGACAGGTATACCTTCCTTCGGCTTATTATAGAAGGGAAAATAGAAGGCAGACGCGGCCCGGGTAGACGACAAATGACTTGGCTGCGCAACATCAAAGATTGGACAGGATTAGACTTTCAAAGTTTAATAAGGAAAGCCCAAAATAGGGAAGACTTTGCAGAGGCCATCGCCAACCTTCACTAAGAAGACGGCACCTAAAGAAGAAGAAATAAATAACACTAATATTAATTAAGTCACTAGTTATAAGCATCTCTGGAATTAAATAGGCATCGAAGAAGACAATCAAACACATAAGATTGAGTGATTATGTCTGACAGCATTTGGAAACTTTGGAAATTGGACATATAATGCACAGAAAGATAAAAAGATCAATGCTGGTAAAGTCAAAAGGGACCTGGTTTCAAATCATTAGGAATTGACCAAATATGTCGCTAGAATGACCGATTAGCGGGGATAAGAAAAATAGTGGAATGGCATTCGAGATACGGAGGATAAAGAAGTAAAGCCACGCCCCCAGCAGATGAACTGCAATTTGCTGGAAACTGGATAAAAATGAAACAGATAGAGAGGAGTGGCAAACACTCAGAGAGGCTTACGTTCAGCAGTAGACAAGTCAGGCTTTTTAAACTAGAATTAATTTAAGACCATTTTATTTCGAATTTATTTGGAGTACATTTTCTAAGCCAATGAAATTTCTCTCAGTTTAATAAATACTCTTCGTCAACAACTCTTTCATCATTTAATAATAAATACTTTATTTCTTTACACAATAAAAATGCAACAAATCTTCTTTTAACTCTAAAACAGTGAAGCGTTCAATACTAAAAAACTAGCGTTCTTGAAACAGACCACCATAACAATTACATTTCCCTCTGGTTAACTTCGAACAAAGAACACAGTAATGTAGAAGTTTTACTGGAAGAGTTTTATTATTAATGAACGCCTTCTTGCATACACAACTTCCCAGAATTAACGGCTGCTCATTTTGACATTAAGTAGGTACTTGGGAGTCACTAAAACTCAAAATCATTTTCTCATCGTAGTAATGAACATCTCGATTCTGCCGTGTAATTACTTTTAACCGCAATATATGGATATTACTTGTGCCAGTGTAGGTCCTGATGAAAATTATATGAAAAAAAAGTTTTACTTTTTCCATTTTTTACTTTTATGGAAAGAGGACATTGAAAACTACTGTTTGCAGAAAATGTATTTATTGAATCTTGAGAATTATTGGTTTTTTACAAGAACTGTCCAATTAAAAAAGTAATAAATATACAGAAGATGATAAACATGATATTCCTAATTTATACAGATGTTCAATATATTTGCCGTGTTGAGTTTTATTCTCACAATAGTCACACTTAGTAGAAATATCACGCTTTGGTAGGTTATATATAATATATCTTCATAGTCTTTGAATACTTAAATAAGTCTTATACTTAATTTTATCCTTTTTTGTCACACTAGTGTGTGGAACAGTTTAGTTTAACAATAAACATAAAGAAAACCAAAATCATGGTTATAAGTAAGAGGGGCAAAGTCATTACAGGGATCTAGATAAAGAATGAAGATATTGAGCAAGTGGACCAAATTAAATACTAAGGAGTCTGGATTATGGAAGATCTGAATCCAAAATCAGAAATTCGCTCAAGAATAGAGCAATCAATAGCAGCCTTTTTGAAGATGAGAAAATTTCTGAGTAACCAAACACTTAATCTGCAAATCCGATAATTGGATGGTAAATGTTATATCCACTCTATTCTTCTTTTGGTGTCGAAGCCTGGACTGTTAATGTTGACTTAATGAGAAAACTGGAAGCTTTTGAGATGTGGCTTTTTAGAAGAATTTTGAAGATACCATGGACCGATCATATTACGAACGAAATGGTGTTTGCACAGAATGGGAAGAGACAGATAACTTGTGACCACCATTAAAAGGCGAAAGACAGCATATTTGGGGCACATACTTAGAAATGATAAGTACAAGTTTTTGCAGCTGATTGTGAAGGGTAAAATTGAAGGAAAAAGGGGTCCCTGGTAGACGACAAATATCCTGGCTGAAAAACATTCGCGACTGGACCGGGTTTAAATACACAGACACTCTAAAAAAAGCAGAAGATAGAGACGAATTTGCAATGTTATCTTCTTCTTCAAGTGCCATCTCCGCGGCGGAGGTCGGCAATCATCATAGCTATTCGAACTTTTGAGACGGCTGCTCTGAAAATTTCATTTGATGTACATCCATACCACTCTCTCAGGTTGCGCAGCCATGACATTCTACGCCTCCCTATGCTTCTCTTTCCTTGGATCTTTCCCTGCATGATCAGTTGGAGCAAGGTGTATTTCTCTCCACGTGTAATATGTCCGAGATATTCCAATTTTTTGTTTTTATTGAATTTAAAATTTCCATTTCTTTGTTCATCCTTCTCAGAACCTCTTTGTTTGTGACGTGTTCTGTCCATGATATTTTCAGAATTCTTCTGTACACCCACAGCTCAAATGATTCCAGTTTTTTCATTGATGTAGCATTCAAGGTCCAAGATTGCATTCCATAAAATAAGGTCGAAAAAACATAGCACCTCGCCAACCTAACTCTTATGTTCCAGTTTAAATCCCTGGTACATAGAACTCTTCTCATTTTGTTGAAATTTGCTCTAGCCTTTTCTATTCTTATTTTTATCTCCTGATTGTAATCATTTGTGGAGTTAATCATTGTTCCCAGGTATGCATATTTGTTCACTTGTTCGACGTTGGTTTCGTTTATTAGAAGACTCTCGTTATTTCTTTGAGTTTTCGATATTCTCATAAATTTCGTCTTCTTGACATTCATTGTTAGACCATACTCCTTTTCCATACTCTGCTATTCTGGTCTCTGAAGATCTTCAATGTTTTCGGCTAAAATCACAGTGTCGTCCGCATATCTAATGTTGTTAAATTGGGAACTCCATTTACCTTTATTCCAGCTGTTCACCCTCAAGAGCTTTTTTCAGGACCTCTTCGGAGTAGGCGTTGAAAGAATTGGCGACAATACGCATCCCTGTCTTACTCCCACATCTAATTTCAATTTCTTCTGACAGCTGTTCGTTAACACGTACTTTTGCTCGCTGTTTATAGTATAAATTTGATATGATCCTGAGGTCGTTGTAGTCAATCTTCTTTGATTTTAGGACATTCATTAAATGTTCATGTCGTACTTTATCGAATGCTTTATTATAGTCAATAAAACATGCGTATATATCTTGATTGACGTCCAGGCATCTTTGTATTAGTATATTAAGTGAAAAAAGAGCTTCACGTGTTCCTAGGCCTTTGCGGAAACCAAATTGTGTATTATTAACGTCTATGTCCAGTTTGTGATATATTCGGTTATGGATGACTTTAAGTAGTAACTTTAGCGTATGAGACATTAAGCTAATGGTGCGGTAATCGCTGCATTCTCTTGCGTTTTTCTTTTTAGGGAGACAAATAAAAATAGATGTCAACCACTCTTTGGGTAATACGCCTGAACTATAAATTTGGTTCAAAAGTGTCACTAAAACATCAATGTGCTTCTCATCTAGAATTTTTTAGGATTTCTATAGGAAGCATATCAGGTCCAGGGCTTTTCCCGC
Source organism: Diabrotica undecimpunctata (assembly GCF_040954645.1). NCBI lineage: Eukaryota > Metazoa > Arthropoda > Insecta > Coleoptera > Chrysomelidae > Diabrotica > Diabrotica undecimpunctata. The sequence continues at coordinate 19,751 of NW_027312214.1, read as the reverse complement.
TCTTCATTGTTTTTAATGCGTTCAATATTTCTTCTTTTGTAATATATGGACCTATTTCTTCTGACGTAAGTTCTATGTGCCTCCAGATCTCCTCTTTCATCATCGAACAGTTCATCGATATATTCTGCCCATCTTTGTATTTTCTCGTCCGTATGTGTTATAGCAGTACCGTGTCTATCCAGAATTGCACAAGTGGGATTTTGTTTTCTTAGTCCTGCCAGTTCTTTGACTTTCTTGTTGTAAGTTAAACAGATCATATTTTATTTTGAAGATCTTCGATCTCTTTGCATTGCTCTTCAAAGTATTTTTCTTTTGCCTGCTTTATCGTCTTTCTAATCTCGTGATTTATCTCTCTGTATTTATTGTTATCCTTGTTTTTAAATTGTCTCCGTTGTTCGATCATATTGAGTATCTCGTCATTCATCCATTCCTCTTTTCTCCTTGAGGAAGTCTTTAATATTTCTTACAGGGTTCCAGTAGACAATCTTTTAGTCGATTCCAGTACTCGTCAATATCGTTGGTGTTTGTGTTCAATTTGTTGCAGTTCACATGCAGTTCTTGTTGGAGGCATTCTTTTACTTTAGGTTCTTTAAGTTTCTTGTGTCTATTGTAGGGATTCTTTGATGTCTTTTAATATTTTTAAGGGTGAGTGTAATTTTGGCTATAAGTGGATTGTGATCTGAGGCCACGTCTGATCCAGGATATGCTTTCACGGCTTTAACAGCATTACGGTATCTTTCATTGATCATAATGTAGTCTATCTGGTTCCTGACTACTTTCTCCGATGTATCTGCGGGCGATCGCCATGTATACAGTCGTCTGTTTGGTAACATAAAAAATGTGTTTGTAATAATAAAGTTCTGCTCTTGACAGAATTGTAACAGACGGTCTCCTCTCTCGTTTCGATTTCCTAGACCATAGTTTCCTATACACTTTCCGCTTTGTCCCTTTCCAATCTTTGCATTGAGATCACCTAGGACTATCGTGATTTCTCTTGTTTTCGTTATTCTAAGTGCCTCTTCGATATCTCGATAAAATAATTCCACTTCTTCTTCGTCGGCATTCGCCGTAGGAGCATAAACTTGTATCAAATTCAGTTTGGCATGAGATGTCACTAACTTCAGTACCATTACTCTTTCTGAGATAGGGAAATAGCATTCCACCGCTCTATTAGATTTTTTATTAACTATTACTGCCACGCCGTGTCTGTGTTGGTTATTCTCGCTACCGGAATAATATATTGTGGCTTCGTCTGTTGAAAAACAACCTGAGTTGAGCCACCTAGCTTCACTGATACCCAGTACATCGATATTCAACCTGTTCATTTCTTGAATAACATTGGCATTTTACCAGGCTGAAACATGCTCTGAACATTCCATGTTCCTATGCTAGTGTTGGACAGTCTTATTTTTTCATCTGCGTTCTTTTGACAAGGAATTCGCTGATTAACGACCTGAGAGTCCTTGTCTTCTTCTCCCCTGCCGGATCTTGGCTTCCGAGGGCCATGATCAGTAACGCCGTTATTAGTTTCTAAAACCATGATGATTTTACTAGGGATATCCATGGGGATCTTTAATGTAGTGGTTTCCCCTTGCCTTCTACATCCTTATGCTGTTGACCAGTATATTGGTTCCTCCATCTTCGAGATCGATTTCTCAACCCCAGGACAAAAGGGTGCCCTACCACCTACCAATTCTTCCGCCCAGAACCGTTGATTAGTAAGTGTGAGATTGCTTATACCGGCAATCGGTCGGTGAATTTTTCACCATATCTGGCTACCCTCACTTAGTTTAGCCTGCAGACCAATGCAGTTGTCCGGGGTGTGGCACTTGGAGCCATAAGTGAGAGTTAGGTGTCTTATGAGGACCAGTTACCAAGAACCATCTCCCATCTATGATGCTCGATGTGGTCGTTCCGATAAAAGGTGCTACCTCTATAACACAACCCTACACCCCAATGGTTATAGCCAACCTTTATTAGTGGCATTTTCATTTCCGCCACTACTTAACTTTTTTTTAACTGTCCATCATTCAGTTCCGTATATCATAGCTGGTCTTTTGGCTGTTTTATTGAATTTTCCCTTCAGCCTCATTGGAATTAGTGACAGGAACTGTCACTAGATCAACACTCTAACAGAAGCGTTTGGCCTTCAGTCAACATCCTAAGGCCAGTGGAGTTGTTCCCAGATCATTACTCTGACAGAATTCCGGATGGTTAACCTTCAGTCAACGCCCAAAAGCCCGATGAAATTCCCACCATATCAGCACTCCTGCCGGTCCTCCATCTCCACCGCCCATCGATGGAAGTGAAACTTGCGATGGAAGTGCATGTGTACAGAGCAGTGGCAAGCTGGCGATGTACATCGTTACAGCATATGCATTATGTGTAAATTTTAGATGATGGTCTCCGACTTCCTATTACTCCGCTATTGTGGGTATATTCATATTGTTGACTTCTTCATCAGTCATCATCATCTTTGGCTCGACAATCCTGGCCTGCTCTAAGAGTCGTCGCCATTCTGTTCGGTTTCTTGCGACGTGTTGCCGGCATTCGTATTATCTATTAGTCAATCTAAGTCGCACCTGGTTCATTAAAGAGTTGGTATAATTCCAAATTATATCTTCTGAGTCACTACCCTTGATCGTTTATAGCTCCAAATATTTTGCGGAGTGTTTTACGCTCAAATATTTCCAAAAGTTTTTCATCCTGCGTTAGAGTACATGTTTCCGCCCCATACCTATGTGAGGACCGGCCTCATCAATGTTTTGTATATAATAATTCTAGTTCTTCTTTGAATGTTTCTTGAATGGAATAGTTTTTGGAGTCCATAGTATACCCTATTTGTAAGGTTTATTCGTCTTTTAATTTATTCTCTTTTTTTGTTGGTAGTAATCACTGGCGAGCCAAGATATGTGCCAAGATATGCCAACATGTACTTGGTTTTGTCTTCGTTGATAACTAGACCGACCAGTTTCGCGGCCGTTTCCAATTCTAGGATATATTGCTCATATCCTAGATCTCTCGATTCGCTTCTTTAAAACCTTTCCATATATTCCACTCATAGATCCGGTTACAGCTATTCCTCGGTAATTTTCACAATTATTTTTATCACCCTTTTTGTGTATAGTACTGAGGTTTGATATATTCCATTCCGTAGGTATTTCGCTTGTGTCGGGCTGCCTTTTCCAAGACAATATTAAATAGAAGGCAAGCCAGGACATCTCTTTATCTCAGTACATCCTTTATCTCAAAGGATAGAGAATTCTCTCCCTGTACCCTAACACTGGCTTTTAAGTTAGACATTGTCCTTCTTGTTAATCGAATAAGCTTTTCTGGTATCTCAAAACTCACGCATTGATTGGTACTTGATATAGTACTGTTCTCTTGACACTGTCGTATGCGGCCTTGAAGTCGACGAATAGGTGATGGGGTTTAAATGTTGAATTCTAATGTTTTCTCGAGGATCTGTCTTATTGAATGAATCTGGTCAATTTTTGATTTTTCTGGAGTTAATGCGGCCTAGTATTTTTCAACTATGCCCACTGTGTCAACTTGTAGCCTGTCGTAGAATATTTGCGCGTTTGGGCCCGTTCGCCATTTTTATGTAACGGTGATATCACGCCTTGGGACCATTCAGAGGGCTTGGTCTTATTTTGCCAGACAAAAAGTTAAAGTATGCAGTGTCTGTAGTAGGACTATGCCACTATTCTTTTAATGGCTTGGGCAACCTCTTTAATGGTAGGTAGTCCTTTCGATTGGGTTGAACAGATTCCAATCATTTTGATCTGCTAGGGTGTTATCTGCTTCTTTGATATGATAGCCATTAAATTTTGAGTCCCAAAATTCAACCCATCTGTTTAAGATTGAGGCCAGCATTTCCTTCTTCAACCTTACAACTCCATATTCTTTGCTCATTTTGTTTAGATTTCTGTAGAACTTTTGAGTTTTGTTTTGACTTCTTAGCCATTTTATGCTTTCCAACTGCTTTTCCTCAATTTGCCTTTTTTCTATGTAATCTTTATTCTTCTCTTCTTAGGGACTGGTATTCCTTCTTATGCTCTTCTTGTCCATTCAGCTTGATTTGTCTTAAGATATGCTCTATTTTTGTTATCTGTTGCTTCTTAGCACTCCTCGTCAAATATTGCCGATACCTTCTCAGTTAATATGTTTCTACATCTTGTCCATAATTCCTTCACACTTTTCCTTACATCCAGGCTTTTCACTTCCTCATCTATTTGTCTCTTATACTCTTTCGTAACGGTTTCAATGCGCAAATTATCAACATTAGCTATGTCTTCTCTGATATGTTTATCTTTATTTAGGTTTGATATTTTTTCTCTGATTTTTGCCATAACAAGAAAGTCGTTACTATCTATGTTTGGACCTCGGTAGCTTCTGACGTCCATGTGGTCTAAAAAATGCCTTGCATCTATCAGGATATAATCTATCTGGTTATTGGGTTTCGTTGTCAGGGGATGTCCATGTTTCTTTGTGTATCATTCTATGGGGAAATCTGGTTCCTCTTACTCATGTTTTTGGTGCTTTCAAAGTATATTAGTCTTAACCCGTTATTATTTGACTCTTCATGCAAGCTCTCACATTCTATAATTGGTTATAAAATTTGCTTTTTGCCAATTTTTGCATTAAAGTCCCTGGCAATTATTTTCACGTCTTGACGTGGACATCGACCACATTTTTTGTTTAATGTAAAATTAATGGTTTTCGTCGTCGTACTTTTTTTCCGTAAGTACACTAAGTAAGCTATAGTTAAAGATTTTCCTTTAAGACGTAGATAACATATTCCGTTATTTAGGGATTTAAGGTTAAGGACTAATTGCTTTGCTTTTTTACTGACTAAAAAGCCACTGCCAAACTCGTGTCATGTACTAGGTCCGCTGTGGTATATATTATAGTCTTTTTTCTCGATAATTCCTAACCAGTCCATCTCGTCTCTTGAATCGCTATTACACTGACTTTCATTTTATTCAGTTCTTTTGTTAGCAATTTAAGAGCGCCTATGGCATAAAGCATTCGCACGTTTCATGTGCAGATTCGTAAATCGTTATTTCTTTGTGGTTTCCTAGGTCATTGTGAATTAAACAGTCTGTCATTTCTTCTTTGTGGTTTTATAACAATAATTTTTTGGCCCAACCTCCTAATCTTCGAATGAACATTTCTACTGCTCTTATTTGCCTTTACTCTGCTTCCCCCTGGGATTGAAGAAAATACTTGAAAAAAATAGAAAACTCCTTAAAATGTATCTCATAAAAGCTAAGGCACCTACACCCTTTCTTCATTTACTTCTTTAAAATATTTTTTTAGGTATAGGAAGTTACTTTTGCAATAAGCTTTTTTAGGATAGATTTATCATTTTATGTTAAATATATGTACCAAATAAAGTTTTTGTTGGTAATGTTTTTGGATCTTTATACTGTTTTTTAGATTATCTAAACCTTCCACTTGAACTAAATTTTTTTAACTAAAATGACTACTAATTTTTCTTCTTCTTCTTCTTCTTTTGGCATCATAACCCTGGATGGGTCTTTGCCTGTCTGGCTATGTCCTTCCATTCAGATCTCTCTTGTGCCCTTCTTCTCCATTGTCTTATGTTAATTGTTTTCAGGTCGTCTTCCACGTCCATCCAACCATCTCGTTATGGGCCTTCCTTTTTTTCGCCTTCCTATGGGCTTCCATTGTAACATTTTCTTTGTTGTTTTTGCATCGTTTTGTCTCTGCACATGTCCCAGCCATGACAGACTTTTCACAAATCTTACAATGTCATAACCTTCATTTAACTCATTAACCTCGTCGTTTCTCCTGATTCTCCATGTGCCATCTTCCTCTTGTACCGGGCCATATACTTTTCTCAGTATTTTTCTCTCGAATGTCCTGAGTTGGGCTTCATTTTTTTCGTCATTACCCAAGTTTCACATCCATAGATTACTACGGGTCTAATCAGTGTTCTGTAGATAGTCATTTTGGTTCTTTTGTCTAATAATTTCGATGTCATCAATCTTTTATTAGCATAGTATGTACGATTCCCGCTGGAAATACGTGCATTAATTTCGCTACTTACGGAGTTCTTCTGATTGATTTCTGTGCTGAGATATGTAAAGGCATCCACTCGTTCGATAGTATAGTTGTCTATTGTGATATTATTTTCATTGTCAGTTATTCTTTTGACTGTCATATACTTCGTTTTTGCTTCGTTTATTTTGAGACCTCTTTTCTTGCTTCAGGATCAATTTGTTTGAACACTTCCATTAGTCGTGGCTTATTCCTACTAATGATGGCTACATCGTCTGCATATGCAGTAATTTGTACTGATTTGGTGTTTATATGGCCGGTTATATTGGTTTTTCTGATGACTGCCTCAAGAACTAGGTTGAATAGCATGGTTGATAGGGCATCTCCCTATCTTACTCCCATGTTGATGTTAAACAGGGGAGTCAGTTCTCCATCTACTCTGACTGCGGCTTATGAACCCTGCAACGTCATTTTTACTCTGAGATAGCGCGGTATTTCTTAGGTATACCTAGAGTACAAAGGTCTTCCAGCATTCTGTCTCTTTTTACACTATCAAAAGCTTGTTTAAAAGTCTATATACATATATATGCTAGGTATGTCGTATTCATAAGCTTTTTCTTGTATCGTTCTTAGTAGGATATGTTATCTGTAGTGGCTCTATTTGGTCTGAATCCATTTTGATAATCACCAATTATATTTTCGGAGTATTCTAATAATCTATTGTAGATTATACCAGAAAGAATTTTGTATATTACATTTAGCAATGTAATTGGCCTATTAATTCTGGCATTCCTCTTATCTCCTTTTAATATATTGGCTGTATTGAGGCCAACTGTCCATTCCTCTGGCATTTGCACCTTCGTCCATATTAAATGTTATTAGGTAATGGATTCTTTCCCAGAGTTCGGATCCTCCATGCTTTAATAATTCAGCCGAAATTCCGTCCGTTCCTGGTGCTTTATTGTTTTTTAGTTTATTTATTATCTGACTACTTCTTCATACCTCGGATTTTAAACTAAGTTTACGTACTATTGTTGTGAATTTATTAAAAGGTTCAATATTTAATAACACTTACGGATTTAATTTATTTCTTTATTTATATTAACTTATCTGACAATAATTTATATCCGTACGTAACAAATTCGCGAGCGCGGGTGTTGAAATTAACTGGCCTCCATATAAAAATGTCGTATTATATATACGAAATCCTGATATACTAGAACAGCATCGAAAGATCGCATTGTCTTGCATCGAAAAATCGAGAAGCATCTAGTTTGGAGGATTCACCATAATTTGAACCTAGATCCTTCGCCAAATTTCTACAACAAAACAGAATTATTAGTCATCATATATTTAGGCCAGTATATATTTATCGTAACATTGCGCACCCCTCTTAAAAGATGGTTCCTCTGGAACCTTGTCGTGATCTGGAACCGGAACTGTATGCTGGTATCAGCAACTGGACCCTCTTTTACAACTTCCAGTTGTATAAAAATGACAAGGACGGTTGTTCTCTCCGCACAAGGTACTTAGCGGATTGCAACAGACTAACAACCTGGGACTTCGGTGTCTTTGAAGATCTCCTCCACCATATTTCGGATAACCCTCCAATCTAATTGGCGCACTCCAACTTTGGCATGGCCTAACTTTTGCACGTCGGACTCTAGTACGTGCCCTCCTCATTGAAGTAAGGCTTCCCATAACATCTCGGTAGGTAGGTTGGTCACGGGCAGTGTCTTTTGTTACCAGGTAGAAAAGGTACGTGATGCATCTTGGAGTTTCAAGGTTTTACCGGGAGCTGGCACTTGGCATTGAAGTTCTGCAACTCGACCAAACTTCCTTCGAAAGACGGATGCCAACCCTGGTGCGTCTTTGATACTGGCCGGGATGGTAAGGGCCAGCGAGTAGTCATCGGGAGCGCGAGTAGATCTTGCTTTTCTTCAGTGGTAACACCATGTCCGGCTTTACCGGTACCTCCATAGGCACCCATGAATTCCTCAAACGTGAGGTCAGACACATCTTGGACTTGTTAACTTCCACTTCTTCATCTACGTCGTGGTCACCTTCGAAAGATGCCAACCGTTTTATGGTGTACTATCATCGGCTTTCCCCTCGTATCTTGCTTATTCGGTAGATGACATCGTTGATCTTCTCCATGATGAGGTATGGACCTTCCCAAAACTGCTGCAATATTGGAGAACACTCTTGTCGCTTCTGGATTATACAGCCATACTTTGACGTTCTGCTTAAAGCAACCCTTTTCGGCTTGTGTATCGTACCCGTTTCTTCATTCGGTCGCTAGCAATCTGAAGGTGGGAACGGACCAACTCATGTACATCGTCCATTCTTCTTCGTAATTCGATCACATAATCTTCACCTGCTAACATCTTCTCCAGGTCGACACCAAATTCTAGATCACAAGGTAGTCGCATTTCGCGTCCGAATAGGACTCTGGCTGGTGTCTGGCCCGTTGATTCGTTAACCAGCAGATCTGTAGGCTATTGTGAAGAACGGAAGGTATTGGTCCCAATCTCGCTGATGATCGGACACCATCTTTGTCAAATACTTGCCAACTGTCCTATGCATTTTCGTTCTACCATACCATCCGATTGCGGAATGATACGCGGTAGTTCTTGTTTTCTTCATGCCTAGTCTATCACATTATTCCTTGAATAGATCACTTTCGAAGTTCCTGCCTTGGTCACTATGGATCTCCAAGGCACTCCAAATCGGCTGATATATTCTTGGGATCAACTTATCTGCAACGGGGTGGCGGCCTTCTGGTCCTGGAAGTGCGTAAATCTCGACCCACTTAGTGAAGTTAATCCATTACTACCAACATGTACTTGCCCCCATTTTCACTTTCTGGAAATGGCCCTGCAATGTCCAAAAGCTATTCTTTCAAACGGGCTTCCAACATTAGATTGTCTCATAGGAGCTCTCCTTTTCCGGTGAGGACCGTTACTCGTAGCACAAATAGTCACTTCTTAAACCAGTCTCTTTACGAGTCGTCGAACTGTTCATCCAATAAAAACCGTTCCCGAATTCGCTGAAGGGTTTTCCTTACAACCAAAATGCCCGCACCGATGTGACCGTCGTGTAACTGACGAAGTACTTCGGCTATTCTGCTCTTTGGGGATCTCCAACTGTCTTCTTTTCTCTGAACCGTCATCATTTCCAGGACTCGATTGAGCAAGCCATCTTCGATGATAAATGAGTCCCACTTGGGCCCATACGTCTTAACTACTGAGCATAGGTTTGATATTTCCTGTCAAGGTGGTCGACGGTTTTCCTCTGTCCATTTTCGTGATTTTCTGTATAACTGGAGTCTCTCTCTTGTTCTTACCCTTATCTTAGTAGGCGTCCAGTCGTCGTTGACAATCGTCGTTCTTAGCACTGCTGCTTTCCTTGGATTCCGTTTTGTTGCAGTGGGAACACTCTGCTGGGCATGGCCTTCTGGAAAGAGAATCAGCATTTCTGTGGCTAACTCCGGCTCGGTGCTCAATCTTAAAAATCGTATCTTGGAGTCGTTCGATCCACCTGGCTATCTGACCCTCTGGATTCTTAAACTGCATCAACCACTTGAGGGCGGCATGGGTCGTTCGGATTAAAAACTTCCTTCCATAGAGGTAATTGATAGAAGTGCTCTACAGATTTCACTACTGCCCAGAAGTTCTCTTCTCGTGACGCAATAATTCCGCTCAGGGTTTGAAAGAACTTTACTAAAATATCCGAGGACTCGTTCCTGTCCTCCTTGAATCTGAGACTATGCAACTCCTCCAATTCCCACATTACTATGCATCTGTATCTAAGGATGAACTCCTCCTTCTGGCAGTGGATGACCTAAAAATTTGGTGCTGTTTATTAAATGCTTTTTCATTGGTCTCAAAGGCATTTATGGCAGTCTGTATCCCCAGCGATATCTCTCTTGCTCCTTCCTCCGTAAGTCGTCGTTAGGCTTAGCGATATCTTACTGCAAACATCTTAATAAACCCATCCGGTAGTAAGTACATAGTCCAAGAAAACTCTCTCTTAGATGGTTTGTGCAGTTGGTTTTGGCTCCATTCCTAATGGAATCGATTTTCCCCTATATCCACGGCCACTCCTCTCTTTACTGACTTACTGACACCCAGATAATTGATCTTTACCTTGTAATAGCTGGCACTATCTTGGGGTTTAGCATCAATGTTGGGCAGCTTTAAGTCGATTAAATACGTTTCCTAAATTCCTCAATGTTCTTGCGTATGTCTCCCCCCAGGACGTATTATGTCATCTAAATAAACCAGCGCATGTTTTCCAAGATAACCCCCTCACACATTTTCCCATAAGCTCTCAAATGTCGCAGGAGGCATTACAGAGTCCAAATGGCATAACATGAATTGCCACAATCCAGATCCTGTGTTGAAGGCTGTCTTTTCTTTATCTACTGGGTCCATTTCTTACTGCCAGTATCCAGGACTTCAAATCCCAAGTAGTAGAAAAGCAATTTACTTCCAGCCCATGTGTCCAATGTTCATCGATCCGAGGCAGAGGATAACTATCTTTCTTGTAACGTTGTTCAGCAAACGGGTACATCCCACACAGACCTCGTCGTTCCGTCTTACTTCTTAACCAGGACGCACCGGAGAGACCCAGTGGCTCGGAGAAGGTTCTATCCACCACCGTCTTTCCTCATTTTCCGAACAATCGTTTCAGCTTCCTCTCTCTACGCCTGCCTGGTAATCGTCGAGCGGTTGACGATGGCATAGCAATTACCAGTATATCAATTTTATGCGGAACAAAGCGGTAGTTGCGGTCCGTCATTCCTCCTTTCGGTCGAAAATATCACGATACTGCCGAAGAAATTCCCTTAATTTCCTTTCTCGCCATCTGATTTAGAGACTGTCCCTGCAATAGCAACCATAGGTCGAATTGGTCGTTGGATTTATCAGATGTTGTCGCCTGATCGGATTATAGTATGTCACAGGGTACACAAGTCCTACCTTAGGTCCTCTTTCTTGATGGTCACTGGGTAGTCGATTGACTTTGATAAGTCTCCCAGGATTTTCTTGGCCGAAGTCACCACTTCCTTCCAATTATGATTCCTCGGCCCAACCCTCATCGTCGTGGTTCCAAAGGCGTCCATCATATACAGGTGCTCCCTTCGTCTACTATTCCCTGTAGTCGCGCTACTATGATCGTTTCGCTTCTCGCAGCACGACTGTATCGTCTGTAATGGCTTGCTTGCACAGTGGTTGTCATATGTGATGGAGGAAATACCTCATCGTTGCCAACTTTGATTACTATTCTTAAAATCCCATTGGATCCATGCATAATTCATTACGTCCATTCCTAATATATACATCCATCTTCGATGTCAGCTACTATAACAGTATGGACGAACTTTCTGCTCCAATTCCCAATTGTACCCAGGCTTTCTCCATGAATGTTAGCATGTTCACCTGTAGGCGGTCCCGAAGTCGCAACCTCGTTGGTTACAGTTTCTTTCGGCTGTTTATAACTGTCGGGCGTATAATTGGTTCTGGTCGCTCGGTATCCACCAACAACGCTATGCTTTTTACCATTTAAGTCTCCATCTACATAGTACACCTATCTTCAGACATTTCCCAGAAGTTCTATTAGTATGAGAGGGTCTTTGAAAAGTTCTGGGTCGAAGCTGCCCCCCTAGGCTGACCCCGTTCTAGTTTTCCTGAGGGAGAGTTTCTTGATTTGCGTCGTACCCTAGGGTGCTTACAGGAGGCTTCGACACGTGTCGTATTTCGCCACAATTCCCAGCATCTGATGGTCTTCGTATTCTTATAATGTCCATGCTTTCATCATATTAACGAGCTGGTCCAGTTTATCTTCATCTCCTTCCTCTTGACTTACAGTCCTACTTTACTGTACCCGCCGAGGCCCTGCGTAGATGGACTCGTATTCGAGAGCGGCGGAGAAGACATCAACCAGCGTCTGTGACGAGCTATCGATAGTTTCTCTGCAATTTCATGATCCGAGAGACCATACAATAAACGGTTTGAACGGGCCAATTTTTCCATCAATGTCTTCGGGAGCTGTTGGATTAAGCTATCGGTACTATCTGGGCATATCATACGCTCATATTTCATTGAAGAGCCTCATCTTTCTTCGGTCTACGAGTTTTAAGCTGCGACTGATATACAGGCTCCAGAATGTTCGTGGGCCATAATCGCATATTTAACCTCTCTTCAGATTAGATCGAAACATCGGTCCTCCCTCTACGGCTTTGGTCTGAAGCACATATAAGGGCATCTCCTCGAAGAGCGATAGTCAGGGTTTACAGCCTTTTCTTGTTCAGACCATCCAATCGCTCTTGCTAGCTGATTCGAACTGTTTCATGTAGTGTTCCCATGGACGATTTTCCGTCCGAAAGTTGGGACTTTCACATTGTCCAGAACCTCCACTCTCCTTCAAATTTCGGCCGATATTTCCAACATACTTTTTCGTCTCGTCTTCTTTTATCTCCACCTGTAATCAGGATTGTTACCTCTCCTCTTCTGTGTCCCTGTTTCTTCCATCATTCTTTCCCATCTCTTTATCTTTTCTCGGAGGCCACCTTATCTGGCAGCACTTGGTTTTTAACGAAGATATTCTATCGTCCAGGGGCAGACATCTCAGAAGTGACTTTAGAGATTTCTGAGAGATGTTAGCAGAAATCTTGCGTTCCAGGATGAAATCGCGTTAGAAAACTTTGCTTTCTAGAAGAAGCGATTGTCGCCGGAAACCTTCGAAATATCGCCAGAAACTTTAGTTCTCTAATGATTGCGATATCAACCGGAATCTTGTTCTCTAATGATGGCGATCTGTCTCCAGAACTTTGGCTCATCACCAGAATCCTTTTGGCTACATCATCCAGAAACTTTGGGCTACATCACCATGAAACTTTCGAAATCGACGAGAGGACAGCATCTTCAAATATTTATGTCCTCTGGATCTCCCCTTTTTCTTCCTAGCAAAGCGATCTTTAGTCGTTGGACTAACTCAGCCTTATTTCCGGTGGAGCTAATTCTCTGTCTTCATGATGTCTTCTTAAGTAGTCCACTGTCAGCTCATAAATCGTAGCTCATTACTTCACAATTTATATATATATTCACATGGTAATTTATTTCGCTATTTATCTTAAGTATACCACTAGATCTCAGGAACCATTTGTGGTGTATTTATTAAAGGTTCAATATATAACACTTACGGGATTAAATCTTATTTCTTAATTATATTAAACTTATCTGACCAATAATTTATATCCGTACGTATCAAGATTTCGCGGAGCGCGGGTGTTGAGAATTACTGGCCCTCCATATAAAAATGTCAGTATTATATACGAATTCCTGATATTACTAGAACAGCATCGAAAGATCAGCATTGTCTTGCATCGAAAAATCCGAGAAGCATGCTAGGTTTGAGGATACACACATAATTTGAACCAGATCCTTCGCCAAATTTCGTCATACAAACAGAATTATAGTCATCATTATTTAGGCCGATTATATATTGATCGGAACACACTATCATAAAGTTATTTTCTGTCCTTTCTTTTTATCTGAGTTTTCTTTTCTTGTATTTTTGAGTTGGACATCCTTCTAACCTCTAGCAGGACCTCCGTTATCCGCCCATTTGTTTATTATTCTCAAATCCTTTACTCCAATAATGCTTTTATACCAAAGGGGGGGGGTGGAAGTACAGTGAGGTTTTCTCTCTCATAAACATCTCTTTTCTAATGTTGCTTTAACATTTGTTACATTTTCATTTCCCTTTTCGCGTTTATAACTAGTTTATGGCTGATCAAAACCAGATTACGCGAGTTCGTGAAACATTAATGTATTTTCCCGGAAACGCTTAAAATATTCAATACCTGAGGCAGATTTGAATAATCTGGATTATTTACATACAAGCTTACAAAAATTGAATCGGGCATTCTGATAAAAATGTATTCGATAAAATAAAAGGACGGTATTAAACTGAAAATTGATTTCATACAAAAATAGCTCTTAAAAAGCAAAATTGGTTATCGCTATAACTTTTATAATATTGTATATAAAACCCCAGCGAAATATTTTATCACGTAGTCATATTTATCTACAATTCAGGAAAATAAAGAGAGTAGATAAAAAATTCTGGAAATGATGAAGCAGATTTAAACAGGATATATAAAGCAGGTAAAAGATTTCGTGATCTAGTACCTACTCTACGAGTTGTTTATGCATAGATCAACAAAATTGTTTCGTTTCCTAGTGTTCTATCAAGTCATCAATGGTGCCCACTCAGTAATAATTTTTCTAAATTAGTTAATATTGTGCTTCATTCATCTAGTATATGAGGATATTTATATTCAATCTTTTCAATTGAAATGTAAATAATGAAATCACTGGGGGTGATACTACAACCTGATTATACACGCGTCTCCATCGTTCGTTTTTTTTTTTTGATATATACATATACTTTATTCAGTTTCCAAAGAAGCTTCTAATAAAAATTGTAAACAATACCCTGGGATTGAAGATAAATCGCGGGCGGTGTACGGAATAAAAGTTTTTATATCAATATTGTCTGGAAAAATGATATCGTCGAGGTAGGTAAATTTGTGTACGTTAAAAGAACAGTTTTGTTGGCAATATGAAAGTGGTTTTATTGATGAGGAAAAGTTCTTAATTATTATTGCGTTTTTGAACCTTGTTCAGTAGAAAAAATTATTCAGTAAAGGGTTAGTCCTTATTTATTAACCTAACACGAGTTATATCCAGCCTACCACATATAAATTTATTAAAGCAGAAACACCATATATTAGATAAAAGTGGGGGATTATTGAGAGGAACTATCAACACTATCTAGAATACTCTCATGATAATTAATTAACATGTCCAATAATTTCAAACCATGTTAGAGATTTAACCTAATCCCTGTGCTTCAAGAAAAAGAGGTAGTAAACAGACTGTAGGAAGACATAAATAAAAGGCTGAGAATCCAGTCTACAGGAATTACAAGAAGAATGGCACATGCATACAGACAACAGGAAGAGTGAATATAAAGGAGACGCAAAGACTGGTTCGGATATGTGGGAATGCCTTTGGCAGAAGAACACATAAACAAAAGTAGAAAGAAAATAGAGGAAAAACCCAAAATCGATCGAACTCTAGTAGCTAGAAAAAGAGAAGTTAATTATTGAAATAGGAAGGGAAAGAGCTAGGAAAAGTAATAAAAAAACAAAAGAAGCCTACGTAAACAAAGAGGTAACAAATCTCTACCAGGGAATTAAGAAATAAGAGAAACTAAAAAGATTGCAGAAACAAGAGAAGGTTTAACTTTGGATCAGATCAAAGGCATATATCGAGGCACAGTTTAATTAAATCATGCCCAAGTACTTTCGATCCCTAGATCATCATCTGGGGCATCTGAATAAGCCAAGAACGCTTTTTTTATAAACCAAAGAAATTTGATTACACTTCGAAAAAAACTCGAAAGTTTATGGTTGAAAAAAGGTTTCTTATGAGATTAACGTATAAAGACTTACTTCAGTCAATTGTGGCCTATCCGGCAAGAACAGATGTCATAAACCATGATAAATGTCAAATTACACTACACTACAAATGGACAAACCAACACTTTAAAATATTAAGATAGGCATACATATATAGTATATATATATATATATATAAAATATTATATATATATATATATATTATAGTATATTTATAATAATACACATCCAAACAGGTTGTAGCAATGGGATCCTCCACTATAACCCTTTTCTGGCTGACATTTTCTTAGACAGCTTCGAAGAGAAGTTGTTAACACAACAACAAAATAGTTTATGATCAAGGTATGTTGATGATTGTATAGCTCTCATACCGGGCATCCCAGATGATGCTTTACAGATCCTGTATGATCTTAAAACCTCCACATCCCAACCTCTCTTTACTCGTGGACCAGAATCTGATAAAAAGTAGAACTTCTTGGATATGACTATTTACCCGTAATAAGATTCTTTAGAGTACAAGATTTACACGAAAACTACCAAACAGATCATGTTATACATGATACATCTAATCATCCACCCAACATAATATGGCTGATTCTACCACAGTTACAATCATAGTTACATCCAATTTTCCACTTGCTAATGATATTTAATTCAGAAACTTAATACTCTTAAACAAGTTAGCTTTCAATAATGGTTATGATCCTAAACATTATCTATAGCTCTAAATCAGAGCTACCCAACAAAATATGCAAACAGCTTGCATATTCGTCACAATGTTTCTTCAACCTACCTGCTCTAAAGTAACACCAGATATTTCTCCTTCACCTACATCTAGCAGCATTTCCAATAAAATATCTAACTTTTACATCTACCAATCGATAACATCAAAATTTCCTTCAGTCACAGAACACCTTAGGTTCCTTCTTAATCAACACCAAAGATAGGATGAACACACACACGTGACAAAATGAGGTATTTACAAATTAAATTGTGATGACTTGTGATGCCTCTTATGTAGGTAGAACCATTAGAAAGTTATCCACACAGAGTTTCAGAACTTTTGAAAAGACCAAACTCTCATGTTTTGGACAACACTTATTATCCAGTAAACACCATTTTAACATCAACACTGGTTCATCTATCTACATGACATTAGTAGAATGAACAACTATATGGAGTTGGATTTATTGGAAGATTTGGAATACAAGGGACACAAAATGAAAACTCTCCACTGTCTTAATACTCAAATTTAATTTAAATTGTATACCAAATTTATACCGATTTTAAAAAACATATTACAGCTTCACCTCGTAGGGGACCCCGCTCGACTGTTTAGACTTCCCTGCATCTGAGCACATCCATAGTAATTTATAGTTATACCATTGACTGAGGGATCAACTGAACTACTTGGAATACACCCTTTATACTACTCTGGCTTTCCATTTTGATTTCAATTATTAGTATTTTATTTACATAGTCGATCTCTTCCTTTCTACATACAGATAGATGCTGGTAGACCTATTATTGTAGGTCATCCACCCACTGTCTAATATATTGTTTAGTCCGCTTCTTGCATTCTTACTTTCGTCTATCAGATGCCTCTCAAACTACCACCTTAATTAGTACAGACATGTTTAGTGTCAGATCTGGGATTATTCAATCTACATAAATATTCTAATATCATTTTATATTTCATCAGTGACCTCCTATAGTAGTGTCAGTGGACTTTTTAGTCAATACTTAGTTTCATAGAATTGTAAAAGAGCGATCACATATCTATGATTGTGACTGCTCATCCCAAGTTGTCATTTGTCACATGTCTCCACCACATTTCCGTTAGATCAGGAGCCATTCTGTCTCCGGCGTCTTCATGTAATGTAGCCTTTCCTAAATATTTTAAAGTGTTTGTTTAGTCCATTTGTAGTGTAGTGTAATGTAATGTCCATTATAGATTTATGACATCTTGTTCTTGCCGGATAGGCCACCATGGACGAAGTAAGTCTGAACAACGGTTACTCATACAAACCTATTTATCAACCATACACTTCGTGTTTTATCGCAGTTAATCATTGCGTTGTTATAAAAAACGTTTCTTGGCTTATTTCAGATGCCCCTGAGATAGTCTAGGGATCGAAAGTACTTGGCAAGATTTAACTAAACTGTGCTCAATATATGCCTTTTATCTGGATCAAAGTTCAATATTCGGCATCTCAACTTATTATTTATTTAAGAAGGTTTAACTTCTAAGAGAAAACAACAGAAAAAAAAACAGATGGCGGAAACGAGAATTGACAAGAGAGATTAGAGCAGAGAATGTGGTATCCCATCTGAGATTCTATTAGAAAGTAGGCGAAAAACTGCAAGAAAGAATGTTCAAAAAAAATCGACAATACGAAGTGCATAAACTATAGAAAAGGACGACAATACAAATGCACAAGTATAGAGGTACAGCTCTATTAGATGTGTTCTAGTAGTGCTGTATATTTATTATCTATTATGAAAAGAAATATGCAAAAAATATAATACAAAAGTTTCCACAAAAATCCTGAGACCGGTGCTTTAAGGTTCAATTTCGTATTAAAGCATTACAGAAGAGGGATCGAGAGGGCGGTCAAGGAGAGAGAGGGAAGAGTAATTGTCGTGACTAAGGAGGAACGTTGGGTTTCGTGCAATTTGGAAAAATCGAAAAAGCTTCGCTACTTCCATGAGTTTTGATGAGAAGAAGATGATTTAGGACCAAATGCCGTGGCTATCTTTGTAATGTGAGTTAGTGGTAGTGCAAGCACTCCTGACCACGGCGCAGTAGGACGAAATTTGGTTTCGTCCCACTCCCATGCGAAAACCGCATTGTACTATGCACTGATATAATTCCACTTACAATATGAACCTTTCTGCATTACGTGATTTGACTCCGCCTTCGCGCAGCTCCATGGTCAGGAGTGTTTGAATTATCTTTAATCACCGTCTGTAGTAAAGCAGTATCCGTGACTAGGAATTTAATAACACGTCCTGAGACTACGTAAGCTGTCGTGGAAAATAAGCAGCTGAGTATGAAGAATCACATATAGGTTATCATCCAGAATAAGCCTTAAGTCCTGTTTGGTTTATTTTTCTCTAAGAGTTGCCATCTCTAGTTTATGTATCCAAAGGTCGGATCTAGATTGTTTGAGATTTTGGGATAATTATTTTTGTTCAAATGTAAGGTAACAAAAATGTTATTTAATCATTTAACAAGAAATACCAGCCAGTGAAGTGAATAGTAGTTGTTAAAATTATTTCAAAATAAACCTTTATCGATAATACGATATTTACGTAATTGTTTAGTTAGTTAGCCCCCTAAAGCAAATTTAGTGTACAGAGTCTAGATAATAGAACAACTGATGGAGTTTAAAAATCTAATCATCACACAATCTAGGAAACTACGGTAAGCTCGAAACAGAGTGGAAGATCAAGTGAATAGAGCAAACACAGCCGCAGGTTGCCATGATTAAATCAATATGAAGATCTGGTAAAGAATGAAAGGGCAGAATTTACAACAGCAGAGATGAAAACCCTTAGAAAAATTGATGGTAAGACTATGGGACACACCTAGATGTACAGGATATACAATGAAGATGCAAGGTGGAGAACTCAAAGGGACGGGATAAGAAATAATATAGTCAGAATGGAACGCTCCTGTAAGCCGAATGACAACAAAATAGAGTAGTACGGACGGCGAGATACGGATTCCAATAGGACGACGATCAGTGAGAAGACCCGCGACAAAGATAAAATGACACCTAACAATAGTCCACATGAAAAACAGGAGTCATATCTACTCAAAGAAGAAGAGAAGAAAAAATAACGGGATGTGGCGGTAAAAAGTTATACTTCAATCATCGCAGACGCCGTTACATATTTATATGGGAAGTCAATCTGCTCAATCATTACATATGTAATGCTATAGTTAAGAGAGAGCAGAAAGAGAAACAGCATTAGGTATAAAGGTAATATAGCATCTTTTCCTGGAATATCATAACAACATTTGACCCGTTATAGAAGTATAGTAAATATAGGAGTGAATCACTATTTTTGATGGAAAAAGTATATTTTATTTTCATAATATGTATGAAGGAGATGAATGCAAAAATAATTTTTTTTACTCATACTCTGCAGTAAAATTATGTTTATTTTGTAATGAATATAAAAAATACAATACAATACACTGCAACATAAACTCTGAGATAGCGCG
>NW_027312213.1:0-35279 GCF_040954645.1 Diabrotica undecimpunctata | reverse complement strand
TACGCGCTATCTCAGAGTCATCTGTGAGGCACATTGTCTCAGCTGCGGATGTAACTACTGGTTTGATTGCAGTTTGATTTTCAGTTTTATATTTCGGGATCAGACATCTCCAGGTATGTTCTGTTGCCTGCTAGTATTCGCTCCGTTACTTCGTCGCTTCTCTTATTTTTGCCATTCAGAATTACTCCCAAGTATTAAATTGTTGAACACCTTTAAAGGTGTAGTTTTCTATCTTGATTGATCTTGTCGTGTTATCTACTCTTCTAGAACAGATTAGATATGTTGTTTTTCCTTCGTTAATTTCTAGACCTCTTTTACATGCTTCATTTGCCATGATTTTAATGTTTCTTTTAATCTTTCCTTTTTTTTTCATAAGAACTTATAAGCATAAGCTACTATATTGTGTTGAGGAGTGAACTATAGATCTTTTATCCCGCAGTCCTTGACCTTGTTCCTTTTACTGCTATGTTAGAGTTAATTTTAGGGCAAATTTTGTTCTAACATGGTGACAATATCAACCTGTGTTTGGGGCGAATAGCAATTAGGTGAATATGTACAACAATTGCATATATTATAGTAGAAAACAATCATTACGGTGTCCAAATGTAGAGAATGGGGGTATAACATGCGAAAATTCACGAAATACGAAAGTTCAAAGAGGCCGAAAAGTAGTTTCGAGAGAATAAACCATAGAAATTTGTTAATTAATCAGTTTTAAAGCGACAATGTAAAATAATGACAGTGATAGAGTATTTTATTTCCTAAATATTAAAACTAAACATTTTAAAAAAAAATATGGGAACCAACAAAGTTTGGTGAAGGAACTATCGAGGTAATGTATTACTGGTTGCATAAATTAGTTTGACAGTTTAAATTTTGACGGATGCGCATCGTCTAGATAACACTGGGACATTATTTATGACCAGTTTATATCTAGACCTTTATGAGAATTATTATTTGAATATAGATCCGACACCCTGTTAGGGTAAAAGGAAGGGGAGAAAGAAAGAATATAGTAATTTAGTGAGTAGAATTTGAGCAATGGAAGTAATTTAAGGAAAAAGATAGAAAATTAGTTTACGGATTTGAAAGTAATTTAGTGTGCATGTTCAAGAAAGACAAATATAGTTGAAACTCTACAAAAATGAGGTTTAAATGAAGAAGAAGGTTTAGATAGTACCTAAGGACTCAGAACGAAAAAAATAATGCAAATGAGGGGTAAAGGTCATGAAACAGATTTAACAGTGTATTAAACTTTGATTGAAAACGAATTGTGACAGTTAACTAAATGTCATCGTCTTTTTCAACTTTCTTCTGTACATAACCTTTTTTCTTTCCAATTTTCGATTTTTTTACTGTTTTAAATCTTCCATAATCTGAGCATCGCCGTCATATTCTTGAAAATTTCGTACGCTAGACGGGTAGGTAGAATGAGATTATGTCATCATTAAGTATTTATTAATAAAAAATAGATATAAAACATTCTCTAGAGGGGGCGGCACATTAGGTCTCTGCACGCGAGCGGCCCTCTCTCTAGAATCTATTTAGCTCACTCACATCTGTAAAATAAAACTGCAAAATGAGTTTCTTAAATTTAAGGATTCTAAACAATATTTTCTTGTAGATTTTCTAAATAAAACAAATATTTTTTACCAATCAAACAATTTACGAATAACAAAATATCTGCAGAAGCACGCACACAAAACACAAACAACATCAATCGCTTTTCAACGTCCCCTCTACAAAATTTACTATCAGGATAACAGGAATGCGAGGAGATCGTCCGATGTCGGCTCGGTCTTTACCATCGAGCAAAAAGACAAAAGAGGGAATCTAATCGTTATGAAAAGGAGACCAAAAAAGTGGCCTCTGATGGCGGACATATCCGGAAATGCGAATGCGCCAAATTTAAATTTCATGACACTTCACAATAATCATACAGTGGTGTAGGGGTTCTAATTAATCTATCTTATTTATTTACATAAATTAATATTACATAATATTATATTACATAATATTAATATTACATAATATTAATATTACATAATTAATATTAATTAACATAATACACTTAAAATACTTTTTTTAACACTAGAACACAATAAAGTTTTAATTAAATAATAACAATAATAGTCTAAAATGTGAAACAATTAAAAAACTTCAATAGAAAATACAAATAATCTTTCTTGTGACAGTTGGGACAAACAATGATATCAGCAATAACATAACCCAACTAAATTTGATTTCTTAACAAGGAAAGAGGACTCCGTTTCCTTGTTTAATGTGGCCTCTCAAGATGGCACTTCCTGTCTAACAATATTTTTGCCCCCACTACCTTTACATTCCCTCTTTGTCTTTTTGCTCGATGGTCTTTACGCGCCAGTTGTCAGTCAATGTAGCTTGGACACACCTACAAAATGGTAGCCCGACAACATGGTCAGTATTACATTTTTAAAGAAAATTCAAGAATGGAAGTATTTTATATAAAAAATAATAATATTTTTATAAATAATAATAAATAGTCACAACCTAATAAATATATTTCGAACAGTTTATTTGTATTACAATATTATCAAATAAATTATTAATAGGTATACTGTCCTCCTAGCGTCACCTGTTAGCCAACGGACAAAGTTCTGCTTAAAATTATTAATGTTACGTGATACGATACCAATTTGAATTTAAATAAAAATTAAATATTGAAAAAATAAAAAAATTTAGGATCATTTGGAGATAGGATGTATTGACTGTGTAAAATAGATAATTTTCAGGTTTAATAAAAATGGAGCCTTTATGTAGGTACCTATATGTTAATAAAATATCTATCATCACCACAAGGGCTTTTACGACCGTAGGTACGTGGATGAATTTCTCCTCAAGAATTTCTTCCCTATCCTATCCATTGTCTTCCTTCATTTCTTCCACAAAATTCTGCGGTAGTGCTATAGTATATTTAGATAACTCAATAAGTAAGTAACTGTAATAACAGACAGTCTTTAAAAAACCTATGTTTGACCCCCAAATACCTACAGACTACAGACCAAAGATCTTAAGGTGACCATATTACATGTGCACATGACCTACCTTATTAATAAATTTATCTATAAATATATTCTCTAGATGGAGCGGCACATTAGGTCTTTGCACGAGTGCGGCGACTAGAAGAGAAACCAATAGATTGATCAACTATCAAAAATCATTTCTTTACAAATAATAGATTTCCTAAATTAAATCACGTATTTTTAACCAATCAAACATTTACGAATGAATAATGTAAACAATATTTTTCTGATGTAAATTACTTGTTAATTATAATATATATATACACGCTCAAATTGGTTCATCATCCCATTCAGCTGAACAAATCCGCTTTCAATGTCTCGCTGTAAAATTTACTATCAGGATAACAGAAACGCGAGGAGATCGACCGATTTTAGCTCGGTCTGTGTGTGCTAATTTAATTATTGTAGCTTGAACACGCAAACAAAATGGTGGCCCGACAACATGGTCAGTAATTACATTTTTAAAGAAAATTCATAATGGAAGTGTTTATATAAAATAATAATATTTTATAAATAATAATAAATAATTACAACCTAATAAATATATATTCGAATAGTTTTTTAATTATAATCTAAAATAATTATTATTATACTGTCCTTCTAGCGTCATCTGTTAGCCAACGGACAAAGTACTCCTTAAATTATTAATGTTACCAATTTGAAATTAAATATTGAAATAAGTAAAAAATTGAGGATCATTGGAGATAGGGTTTTAAATGTATTGACTGTGTAAAATAGATAATATCCTGGTTTAATAAAAATGAGGCCTTTATGTACTTAGGTACCTGTTAATAAATATCTCTCATCACCACAAGGGCTTTTACAACCGTACGTGGATGAATTTCTCCTCAAGAATTTGTTCCCTAACCTATCCATTGTCTTCCTTCATTTCTTACACAAAAATTCTGCGGCAGTGCTATTGTCAATGTTAACTCCTGATACTTCATAGGTGTCTATACAAATATGTTAACTGCCTGAATGACGTCGTCTTCTGCCCTCCAGTCAGGCTTCTGCATTGGTTTGTCGTTGTTTTTGAATTCTTTGTTGTTAGTGTTTATATAAATAAGTATTTAAGTTCGTCCAAGTTCGTATTTAAGTTTTAGTTTCTTTTCTTCGATGTCTTTCTTTTCTTCTCTTCCCTTTGACAAGTAAGTCTCCCCTGTGGCTATAAGTAGCCAATCCAAGTAAGCATTTTTTTAGTAGGCTTCAATCTATTCTTTTCTTAATTCATCATCAAGGTACTAGTTTTCCGGCATAAGTTTGTATTCCTTCTCATCTTACTGCTCCAGCACCTATGTATTGAATCTATTAATGGATAGGTATGTGACCAACCTGACTGGCTGGTCGTTATTGGTTACGTCGTTTTATGAAGAGCAATTCTCAAATCAGGCCTAGGAAAGCACAAAACTTAAATCGGCTAGGGCACAAAGGTTTAACAAATTTAGCATCTGCTCCCAGTACTATCATCACATAGGTACCAACATCAGGCAGATAAGTGTGACATTGCCAGTAACTAACGTTGGTGATAAAGCAGATAGCTGAAACTATTTTAATGCATTAGGTGTGAAGTTTCATAATTTAGGTATAAAATGTTCTTATTTTAGAGCCATATTGCCGACTCCATGTTGATAGCATGGCCAACAGCAGTACTCTTTTAATTATGCCATAAATATCGTATTTTTAATATATATTTTTTTAATTATAAAATAAATAGGTAGGTAGGTACTTAGTATAGGCATTGTTTAAAAACATAGTATAGGTATTTAGATAACTCATGTAAGTAACTATATAACAGATTGACTTTAAAAAACTTATTGAGCCCAAATTCTACAGAGCAAAGATCTTAAGGTGGCCATATTACCTGCACCTACCTATTAATAAAATTATCTATAAAATATATCTCTAGAGGGAGCGGCACATTAGGTCTTTGCACGAGAGCAGCCCACTCATTAGGATCTCCACATCTCAAATCTATGAAAAAAAACTACAAATTGATTTCCAATATTGATCGACTCTCAGAAATCATTTCTTTACAAATAGATTTTCTAAATAAAACAACGTATTTTTAAAAAATCAAACTTTATACTTAAGTATTTACGAATAACTATGTAAACAATATTTTTCTTATTAAATTTATTACTTTTTACTACTAAATACACGCGTTAACTCAAATTTGTTCATTATTACCCAGTAGGTGAACAAATCCGTTCAACGTCTCTCTGTAAATTTTACTATCAGGATACAGAAATACGAGGAGATCGTCCGATGTCGGCTCGGTCTGTGTGTGCCAATTTAATCATTGGAGCTTGCACCGCCTACAAAATGGTGGCCCGACACGTGGTCAGTATTACATTTTAAAGAAAATTCAGGAATGGAAGTTTTGTATATAAAAATAATAATATTTTATAAATAATATTAAATAAGTATAACCTAATAAATATATTTAAAACAGTTTATTTATATTATAATTAAATAATCAAATAAATTATTATTATACTGTCCTCCTAGCGTCACCTGTTAGTTAACGGACAAGTTCTGCTTAAAATTATTTATGTTACCAATTTGAAATTAAATAAAAATTAAATATTGAAATAATAGAAAAATTAAGGATCATTTGGAGATAGGGTTTTAATGTATTAACTGTGTAAAATAGGTATTATCAGGATTAATAAAATGAGTGCTTTATGTTGGTATTATAGGTAGGTATGTTAATAAAATATCATCACATTTATCGCTATAAGGGCATTACAAACGTACGTTGGACGAATTTCTCCTCAAGAATGTCTTCCCCATTTTTCGATATTTTTTGGTAGGCTTTAATCTCTCCTTTATCTTCAATTCATCATCAAACCACTGGTTTTCAGGGCATAGGTAGGTATGTGGTAAGTACCTAAGTTTGTATCGTGTAGCATAAGACATTGGCTACGTGGTTTTATGAAGCACAATCAAGACTAGGAAAGCACAAAACTTAAATTTGGCAGAGCACAAACGCTAGTAAACTTACCTATTGTAAAGATCGTTGAAGGTATTTTAAGAGAAGTGGACATACTTAATCGATAAACTCGAACGGATATATACCTAATGTACACAAGAAAGGTTGCAGGTTAACACTTCACTAACAGCAGAAATTTTTGGCTCAAAAAGGGACAAAAAGTGTCACCATTGTTTCTCTGCTAATGCTCTTGGCACAAAAAACCCCTCCAAGGTGCTTTTTAAGGGTAAAGGTAGAAAGCCAGAATGGCTTTCTACCTCACTATCTTAGGTGCTGTTGTTAAAATGACTGTAAAAGCAGCATGAGTATTGAATTTTTTAGTTTGGCATCAACACTGTTCAAAATTTTTAAAATTGCTGGTCCATACATTATCATTATTATATAGGGTAAAGGGAGGAGAGATGGTTCAGGAGGATAGTCAGTCCGCTAGGTATACCTGACCAAGCTAGCAACAGGGCAAGTCTATCCTACTCTGTCGTGTATCGTGCTCTATTGTAATCGTTTAACGTTCGTTGCTAGACGACAGTTGTAACTCATCGGTGCGTAGGTACTTGTAGGAGTGTTATTTACGATAATTGAAACTGCCACGTATGATAATTTTATTTGAGTTTTTTTAATTGCATTTTTTGTAAAACAGGTGAATTTGACCGATTATTTGTTAGTTTATTATTGAACTAATATTTAAAATATGTAGGTATTACAGAATAAGAACTACTGCTGTATTCTGCTTATTTAATATAATACGGGCTGGTTCATCTGTCCTCCTATTTGAGGATAGATGGACCACTTACGAGGAAGAATTGGACCAGTATATTTTGTTTAGGAGTAACCTTTTATAAATACCTATATCGCAAACAAATACACATAAGAGAGGTAACTGGATCTCTAGGGAGCAAAGTGATGCAGTAGATGCTGTAAAGAATAGTGATTTGGGTATTAATGAAGCCGATCATCATTGTCTGAAATCCAGGAAATAAAAAAACTACAAATCATTTTCCATAGTTTGATTGTCTCTCAAAATCATTCCTTAAATGATAATAGTATTTCTAAATAAAACCACGTATTGGTTAACCAATCAAATTTTTATTTTTACGAATTAACATTATAACAATATTTTTCTGATTAAATTTATTATTTTTTACTAAATACACGCTAACTCAAATTTATAAATTACAAAACCAGTCAGTCAGTTCCTCTGTCAGTCAGTCGTCTCATTCAGGTGAACAAATTCCGCTTTCAACGACTCTCTATAAAATTTACTATCAGGATAACAGAAATGCGAGGCGATCGTCCGATTCCGGCTCGGTCTGTGTGCATCAATTGTTAGTTACGGTGGCTTGGACACGCCTACAAAATGGTGGCCCGACAACATGGTTAGTATTACATTTTTAAGAAAATTCAAGAAAGGAAGCCTTTTTATAAATAAAATAATATTTTATAAATAACATTAAATAATTATAACCTAATAAATATATTTCGAACAGTTTATTTAAGTAAATATATTATAATCAAATAAATTATTATACTGTCCTCCTAGCGTCACCTGTTAGCCAACGGATAAAGTTCTGCTTAAAATTATTAATGTTACCAATTTGAAATTAAACAAAATTAAATATTTAAATAATAAAAAATTGAGGATCTTTGGAGATAGGTTAAATGTATTGACTGTGTAAAATAGATAATTTCAGGTTTAATAAAAAGTGCTTTATGTACATATTATCTAATGAAAATATTACCACACTCATCACTAGACTTCGGCAAATATGCAAATAAAAATGTAGAAAATATGCGCATAGATATGCACGTGTTTACCCGAAAATATGCAAATATTTTACAAAATATGCATACAATAAATAAAAAAATCGTAAAAATAGTAACAATTTTATTTAAAAAAAAAGTGTACATAACTAAATATTTCCTACTATTCATTAAGATTTACATTTATTTTAAGTAACTACATCATTTTTAAGTATGAATAAACTTATTAGAATTATGGTAACAATAAATGACCAAGTGGTGTTCAAAATTTTCTAACAAAAACGTGTGGCTTCTGTCTGAGTACCTACATATATTTATATATGGAAAAACTTCGTTCAACATCAACAGATGTAACGGGAGCATTTTTCAAACTAACCAAAACATTTGGTTCTAAATAATTGTTTCCGAAATATTTCCAGCTAGAACACTGACTACTTCAGAAAGAATATGGTAACCTTTATTTTTTTCCATAGTAGCTTTAAATTTTTTTAAAATATCTTTTCCAATATTACCTCTAACGTTCCGACAACATGACACAAATTCTTTTATTAATGCTGTACTTTCGAACAATGACAGTTTTGGTGATTCTAACTGAGTAATTGTTTTTGAACAAAACTAAAATTTGATTTTATAAATGAAAGTTCTTGTTGAAGCAAGTTACTCTGAAAAGTTTGTTTAGAATCCAAAAGAGATTGGGAACTTTCATCTGTTAACTTATCAATTATGTTCTTTATTTTAACAAAATGATCTGCATAAAAATTAGCTGCTTCTAACCATGTTCCCCATCGCGTTAAAATAGGTTGTGGTGGAAGAGGAATGTTAGGTAGCATTTCTTTATAAAGTTGAATTCTTATAGGAGATTTAAGAAATACTTTTTTGACACTGGATATCATGGTATTTACAAGAGGAAACTTTTTCGTATTTCCTCTGCAACTCTGTTTAATCCATGCGCTACACAAGTAACATGTATTAAATCTGGGAAAAATATTTTAAATTTTGTCCTGCTTTCACCATATAAGGAGCAGCATCCGATAAAATAAGCAGTAATTTATTAGAAGGAATAGTTGTCGGAAGAAAAAAAGTTGCTAATGTATCTGTATAAAACGCGAAATTGTTAAAGCATTTGTTTTCTCAGTTGCTGGCATGAAATAAGATGAGATTTTGGTAAGGTATCTTCTTTAAGAACACCAATCAATAAATGAGCAATATACTTTCCTGAGGAATCAGTGGTTTCGTCTACAGATATGTAAAAATAATTATCTGCAATTTCTTCCTTAATATTAATTAACACCGACGAGTATAGCCCGTTCACATTATTTCTTCTTAGAGACCGATCACTTGGAACTTTAAGTTTGCAATATTTTTTTTAGAAACGAACTAAAATTTACATTTGCTAATTTTGAAAGCGGTATGTTTGCAGACACTAATGCGCGACACTAGTCTTCATTAAAAGTTTCTTGCTCATCTAATTTTTTTGAAGTAGATTGGAAACATTTAGCCATTGAAGTTTGATGTTTTCCTCCTATTTTTCCTTTTTTTGCAATGTGTGAAGCAGTTCTCACATGTTGGTCTATCTGAAATTTCTTCTCACATGCTATCTATAAATAAAAATAAAACCTTTATTTTAACCCAACCTTTAAAATATAAAAATATACAAGGTGTTTTTGGTTAATCAATATACTGGTTTGAAAAAAACACTCGCTAAGTGTTTTAAATGCAGTATTAATCCACAAATTAGTTTTTGTTACTAACCATTAGTACATCATATAACTTATTTTAAAATTCAACAAAGTTTTATGTTCTACTAGTACTAAATTTCAAGTAAATACGTTTATTGGTTTTAAAGTTATTGTTGTTATTAACTAAAGAATTTAATTTTTTTTTAATTTTAACACCCTGTATCTCGAAAAGTAAATTAAGTTTGACCCCTCATTAACTATATCGTTTTGTTCAATTTTTCGAGAAGTATCTACAGTCAAACGTTGTAAGTGTCATTTGGAAACACCCTGTATGTATGAAATATTAGATATTTAATAGAAAATATTATATACTTACAATTTGCCACAGACTGAACAGTAGATTTTTCCCATATCCATAGACAGACTCTTTATAAGGTTTAATCCAAGTTGAAGCACTGGTTGTTTTAGGCATTATAAAATCACAATCTTCCTTTTTGTTACGCACAACGAGTGTTTACGCTTTTAATATCAAAACAAAAATGATTTACAAATCTGAGCATCAAATTAGAATGTTTAGGTACCTAATTCAATAAACTGGGAGAATTTGGAAAATCCCTAAATTAGGAACAAAACTATTAGCCGTTTACCTGCTGTTAAGATACAATAAATTGTAGATAGATTTGGGGATTAGATCATAAAATGCAAATGAGCGAACCCTTAGCGATTATCCAATAACTGAATGCCTCAGTGACCGAGACTTTCTAAGAATGTTGAGAGCTACTTAAATGATCTTCTTTGAAATTGTAAATGTTTTGTGCCTGTAGAGATTACGTACTTAGATCATTTCTTGATTAATATGACTACAAAATTTTATACAAGAATTGAAATAAATTGGTATGTTTAAAAATTTTCAAATACAGTATAAAAATCTGAACTTTTATGCACTTTAATGCAAACTTTTATACAAATATGCCAAAATATGAAATATTTGCATAAAATATGCACAATATGCAAAATATGCATATTTGCCGAAGTCTACTCTCACCATAACGGCATTACAACCGTACGTGGATGAATTTCTCCTCAAGAATTTCTTCCCTATCTTATCCAGCGCGTCATCCTCCGCCAGAACGTACTCCATGTTTCTCATATCTTCTTCGATGTTTTTCTTTTTTGGATCATTTTAATCGATCAGCAATACCTAGGTACCTACTATTTTAATACGTTTGTTATTCCTAAGGTATTATTCTGTAGATTGGGTAGACCGGGGCCGAAAGTAACATTTTTAATTCAACACTAATTTCGGGAAAACTATAATAAAATAAACAAATATTCTCGTTCAGGCCTTAATTGCATGTTTAAGCAATATTAAAATAGGTTATTAAGGTTTTAAATAAGGTAACTGAATACAATATGCCCATGTTAAGGGAATTTGAATTTATTGCTACAAAAATATATTTTTCAATATATTTTTAACACTTAAACCAATGTTTAGGTGTTTAAACATCGCTAGTTATTTTATTGTTTGGCAATTATTTTTTTTTCATATCGAATTTTTTTTTTTTTTAAACCCCTCAATCTGGGCATAATGCCAACCCCTGAAGGTAATATGCCCAGTCGAGTGAAGGTAATATGCGCTTACCTAAAACACTAAATGATGTGGAAATAAATATTAAAAAACATCATATACTTACAAAATCTTATATTATTGACACTATAAAAAACATTTAACCAAACAAAGATATTAAACAATCCTTTTTGTAAAAACTAAAATGTCAAAATAAAGAATTTTTAACTAAAATAACTTAAAATTAAGGAACATTATTGTGGGGTACAATCAGGACAGGTAAAGGATTCCTTATCGAATTTTGTCAGCCCTACACATTCTTCATGAACGTACTGTACACATATAAAGCATAGTCACATGTCTTTTATTTCAGCTTTGTCGCAAATTTTGCAAAACCATTTTGCTACGTCTTCTGATTTTTTGTTTTTCTTTACCAAATAACCTGGTAGAGTTTGTTTCGTGCCTTTATTTATATCTGTTCGTGGACCTGTGCTAGTGGTAGAAAATACATTTTTTTTACCACTATAGCTCTGCTATTTATTGCCTTCTTTCTATTTTGTGTATTTTTTTTCTCAATTTTTGCCGGAGTCTCAAGCAT
Source organism: Diabrotica undecimpunctata (assembly GCF_040954645.1). Lineage (NCBI taxonomy): Eukaryota > Metazoa > Arthropoda > Insecta > Coleoptera > Chrysomelidae > Diabrotica > Diabrotica undecimpunctata. The sequence continues at coordinate 23,623 of NW_027312213.1, read as the reverse complement.
TTCCGTAAACGATGTGTCCAAAGTTTTGCCCTGGCAAGTTTTTATTTCTTCAGTATTACTTTTTTCTTCTCGAAGATTGTTATTCTCTTTGTTATAAACCTCCAAATCATTTTTTTCAGAATTCATAAGGAAAGTTTCCTTTTTTTTATGAAACTGATTTATTGCCAATTCAACTTCTTCGCCGCTGTCTTCTGATTCCGAAGTATAACTGCCAGAACTCTCACTTGATGAAGTTTGTGTTTTAGACTTCTTTTTCATGTGAATTGGCGTCTTTTGGTATTGTGGCAAACAGTTTTGTTGGGAAGAGCTTTTTGAATAGCCTGCAGTTGGTGGTGGAGTTTTCTGGCGCAGATTAATGGGTCCGCTATCACTATCACTTGATGATGATTCAGTTCTAGGTTTCTTTTTTTTGTAATCTTGGGTCTTTTGATATTGTTGTGAGTTTATTAATTGTTAAGTCTTTAATTTATAATGTCTTGTTCTTATCTTAATTCATTAAAAAGCACAATGACTGATATTTATTTATTTTCACTAAACATACATAATTTATTAAAAAGCGAACGTAACATTTTATCGCGAGCGCGTCGTCCGAATTAACTAACTGTTTTCAAAATAAAAGTTCCTCCATATTTATACGAAAACAGCTGCTCTAGAATCCCATGGATTTTGACCTCAATTGACCTGGTTTCGCCTCGAATGGACAGGCCTAATTCCGGAAGATTCGAATGGAACCAGTTTTTTTATTACTTGGAGTTTATGCCAGCTATTCGAAAGGTCTCGTATATTCTAAAACAGAACAGCATTAGTCATAATATAATACGGTTATTTTTAGGCCAGGATTTTTATCGTAACATTGCCCCCCTCTTAAAAGATGGTTCCTCCTGGAACCTTGTCGGGACTGGAACCGGAACTGTATGCTGGTATCGGCAACTGGACCCTCTTTTACAACTTCCAGTTGTATAAAAATGACAAGGGACGGTTTTCTCTCCGCACCAGTAACTATGCGGATTGCAACAGACTAACACCTGGACTTCGGTGTCTTTGAAGATCTCCTCCACCATATTTCGGATAACCCTCCAATCTAATTGGCGGCACTCCAACTTTGGCATGGCTAACTTTTGCACGTCGGACTCTAGTACGTGCTCTCTCAATTGAAGTAAGGCTTCCCATACATCTCGGTAGGTAGGTTGGTCACGGGCAGTGTCTTTTGTTACCAGGTAGAAAAGGTAACGTGATGCATCTTGGAGTTTCAAGGTTTTACCGGGAGCTGGCACCTGGCATTGAAGTTCTGCAACTCGACCAAACTTCCTTCGAAAGACGGATGCCAACCCTGGTGCGTCTTTGATACTGGCCGGGATGGTGAGGGCCAGCGAGTAGTCATCGGGGAGCGCTAGTAGATCTTGCTTTTCTTCAGTGGTAACACCATGTCTCGCTTTACCGGTACCTCCATAGGCACCCATGAATTCCTCAAACGTGAGGTCAGACACATCGTGGACTTGGTTTACTTCCACTTCTTCATCTACGTCGTGGTCACCTTCGAAAGACGCCAGCCGGTTATGGTGTACTATCATCGGCTTTCCCTTCGGAATCTTGCTTATTCGGTAGATGACATCGTTGATCTTCTCCATAATGAGGTATGGACCTTCCCAAAACTGCTGCAATTTGGGAGAACAACCTTTTCGCTTCTTGGGATTATACAGCCATACTTTGTCGTTCTTCTTAAAGCAACCCTTTTCGGCTTGTGTATCGTACCGTTTCTTCATTCGGTCGCTAGCGATCTGAAGGTGGGAACGGACCAACTCATGTACATCGTCCATTCTTCTTCGTAATTCGATCACATAATCTTCACCTGCTACATCTTCTCCAGGTCGACACCCAAACTCTAGATCACAAGGTAGTCGCATTTCGCGTCCGAATAGGACTTTCGCTGGTGTCTGGCCTGTTGATTCGTTAACAGCAGATCTGTAGGCCATTGTGAAGAACGGAAGGTATTGGTCCCAGTCTCGCTGATGATCGGACACCATCTTTGTCAAATATTTGCCAACTGTCCTATTCATCCGTTCTACCATACCATCAGATTGCGGATGATATGCTGTAGTTCTTGTTTTCTTCATGCCTAGTCTATCACATATTCCTTGGAATAGATCGCTTTCGAAGTTCCTGCCTTGGTCACTATGGATCTCCAAAGGCACTCCAAATCGGCTGATATATTCTTGGATCAACTTATCTGCAACGGTGGCGGCCTTCTGGTCTGGAAGTGCGTAAATCTCGACCCACTTAGTGAAGTAATCCATTACTACCAGCATGTACTTGCCTCCATTTTCACTTTCTGGAAATGGCCCAGCGATGTCCAAAGCTATTCTTTCAAACGGGCTTCCAACATTATATTGTCTCATAGGAGCTCTCCTTTTTCGGTAAGGCCCGTTACTCGTGGCACAAATAGTACATTTCTTACACCAGTCTTTTACATCGTCGGAACTGTTCATCCAATAAAACCGTTCCCGAATTCGCTGAAGGGTTTTCCTTACACCAAAATGCCCTCCCGATGGACTGTCGTGTAACTGACGAAGTACTTCGGCTATTCTGCTCTTTGGGATCACCAACTGTCTTCTCTTCTCTGAACCGTCATCATTTTCCAGGACTCGTTTAAGCAAGCCATCTTCGATGATAAATGAGTCCCACTGGGCCCAATACGTCTTAACTACTGAGCATAGGTTTGATATTTCCTGCCAAGGTGGTCGGCGGTTTTCCTCTTTCCATTTTCGGATTTTCTGTATAACTGGATCTCTCTCTTGTTCTTCCCTGATCTTAGTAGGCGTCCAGTCGTCGTTGACAATCGTCGTTCTTAGCACTGCTGCTTCCTTGGATTCCGTTTTGTTGCAGTGGGAACACTCTGCTGAGCATGGCCTTCTGGAAAGAGAATCAGCGTTTCTGTGGCTAACTCCGGCCCGGTGCTCAATCTTAAAATCGTATTCTTGGAGTCGTTCGATCCACCTGGCTATCTGACCCTCTGGATTCTTAAACTGCATCAACCACTTAAGGGCGGCATGGTCGGTTCGGATTAGAAACTTTCTTCCATAGAGGTATTGATAGAAGTGCTCTACTGATTTCACTACTGCCAGAAGTTCTCTTCTCGTGACGCAATAATTCCGCTCAGGTTTTGAAAGAACTTTACTAAAATATCCGAGGACTCGTTCCTGTCCTCCTTGAATCTGAGACAGCACTCCTCCAATTCCCACATTACTTGCATCTGTATCTAAGATGAACTCTCCTTCTGGCAGTGGATACCCTAAAATTGGTGCTGTTATTAAATGCTTTTTCAAGGTCTCAAAGGCATTTTGGCAGTCTGTATCCCAGCGGTAATCTCTTGCTTCCTCCGTAAGTCGCGTTAATGGCTTAGCGATATCTGCAAACTTCTTAATAAACCTCCGGTAGTAAGTACATAGTCCAAGAAAACTTCTCACTTGATGTTTGTCAGTTGGTTTTGGCCATTCCTTAATGGAATCGATTTTTCCCTTATCCACGGCCACTCCTTCTTTACTGACTATATGACCCAGATAATTGACTTTACCTTGAAATAGCTGGCACTTCTTGGGGTTTAACATCAATTGGGCAGCTTTAAGTCGATTAAAAACGTTTTCTAGATTCTTCAGATGTTCTTCGAATGTCTCCCCCAAGACGATTATGTCATCCAAATAAACCAGGCATGTTTTCCAAGATAACCCTCTCAACACATTTTCCATAAGCCTCTCAAATGTCGCAGGAGCATTACAGAGTCCAAATGGCATAACGTTGAATTGCCACAATCCAGATCCTGTGGTGAAGGCTGTCTTTTCTTTATCTACTGGGTCCATTTCTACCTGCCAGTATCCAGACTTCAAATCCAAAGTAGAAAACAATTTACTTCCAGCCAATGTGTCCAATGTGTCATCGATCCGAGGCAGAGGATAACTATCTTTCTTGGTAACGTTGTTCAGCAAACGGTAATCCACACAGAACCTCGTCGTTCCGTCTTTCTTCTTAACCAGGACCACCGGAGAGACCCATGGGCTCGTAGAAGGTTCTATCACCCCGTCTTTCTTCATTTCCTGAACAATCGTTTCAGCTTCCTCTCTCTTCGCCTGTGGTAATCGTCGAGCTGTTTGACGAATTGGCTTAGCATTACCAGTATCAATTTTATGCTTAACAACGGTAGTTCTTCCCGTCTTTCCTCCTATCGGTACGAAAATATCACGATACTGCCGAAGAAATTCCCTTAATTTCCTTTTCTCCATCTGATTTAGAGACTGTCCTGCAACTGCAACCATTTGGTCGAATTTGTCGTTGGAATTATCAGATGTTGTCGCCTGACGGATTATGGATGTCACAGGTACACAAGTTCCTACCTTTGTCTCTTTCTTGATGGTCACTGGGTAGTCGTTGACATTGATAAGTCTCACAGGAATTTCTTTGGCCGAAGTCACCAATTCCTTTCCAATTATGATTCCACGGCCAACCTCATCGTCGTGGTTCCAAGGCTCCATCATAACAGGTGTCCCTTCGTCTACAATTCCCTGTAGTCGCGCTACTATGATCGTTTCGCTTCTCGCAGGCACGACTGTATCTTCTGTAATGGCTGCTTGCACAGTGTTGTCATTATGTGGATGGAGAAATACTTCCTCGTTGCCAACTTTGATTACCTTATTCTTAAAATCCAATTGGAATCCATGCATATTCATTACGTCCATTCCTAATATAACATCCTCTTCGATGTCAGCAACTATAACAGTATGGACAAACTTTTCTGCTCCAATCCCCAATTGTACCTGGATTTCTCCATGAATGTTGGCATTTTCACCTGTAGCGGTCCGAAGTCGCAACCTCGTTGGTAACAGTTTCTTTCGGCTGTTTATAACTGTCGGGCGTATAATGGTTCTGGTCGCTCCGGTATCCACCAACAACGTATGCTTTTTACCATTTATGTCTCCATCTACATATACACTATCTTCACGACATTTCAAAGAAGCTATTAGTATAAGAGGGTCTTTGGAAGAGTTCCGGGTCGAAGCTGCCCCCCTAAGGTTGACTCGTTCTGGTTTTCCTGATGGTGAGTTTCTTGATTTTATGGTCTTCTTTTTCTTGCATGTCATGCTTTTCATCAAATTAAAGAGCTGGTCAAGTTTATCTTCATCTCCTTCCTCTTTTACAGTCCTAACTTTACTGTAACCGCCAGAGGCCTGCGTAGCTGACTCGTATTCGAGGGCGGCGGATAAAACATCAACCAGCGTCTTGTGACGAGCTAATCGTAGTGTTCTCTGCATTTCATGATCACGAAGACCATCAATAAACGTTTGAACGGCCAATTTTTCCATCATGTTTTCGGGAGCTGTTGGATAAGCATATCGTACTAATCTGGCAATATCTACCTCATATTCTTGAAGAGCCTCATCTTTCTTCTGTCTACGATTTTTAAGCTGCGACTGATATACATGCTCCAAATGTTCGTGGCCATATCGCATATTTAACCTCTTCTTCAGTTGTTCGAAATCATCGGTCTCCTCTACTGCTATGGTCTGAAGCACATCTAAGGCATCTCCTCGAAGAGCGATAGTCAGGTTTACCGCCTTTTCTTTTTCAGACCATCCATTTGCTCTTGCGGCTGATTCGAACTGTTTCATGTAGTTGTTCCATGATGATTTTCCGTCGAAAGTTGGGACTTTAACATGAATAGAACCTCCACTTCCTTCAAATTTCGGCCGTGTCTCCAACTTACATTTCGTCTCGTCTTCTTTTATCTCCACTGTAATTGGATTGTTTCCTCTCTCTGCTGTCCCGGTTTCCTCCATCTTCTTTTCCATCTCTTTCCATATCTTTTCTTCGAAGGCCAACATATCGGCAGCAACTTGGTTTTTTAACGAAGATATTCTATCGTCCAGGGCAGACATCTCAGAAGTGACTTTAGAGATTTCCGAAGAGATGTTAGCAGAGACTTTGCTTTCCAGAGAAGAAATCTCGTTAGAAACTTTGCTTTCTAAAGAAGCGATGTCGCCGGATACTTTGTTCTCCAATTTCGAAATCGACGAGATGACAGCATCATGTTTGTCTTCAAATATATAAGTCTCTGGGTCTAGTCCTTCTTCTAGCAAAGCGTTCTTTAGTCGTTGGACTAACTCAGCCTTTTTTCCGGTGGAAGATAATTCTCTGTCTTCAAGATGTCTTCTTAAATTAGTCACTGTCAGCTCATAAATCGTAGCCATTTTCACAATTTATTTTATATTCACTTGTATTATTATTATAAGTCTAATTTATGTTCGATCTCACTCTGACACCATTTGTTGTGAGTTTATTAATTGTTAAGTCTTTAATTTATAATGTCTTGTTCTTATCTTAATTCATTAAAAAGCACAATGACTGATATTTATTTATTTTCACTAAACATACATAATTTATTAAAAAGCGAACGTAACATTTTATCGCGAGCGCGTCGTCCGAATTAACTAACTGTTTTCAAAATAAAAGTTCCTCCATATTTATACGAAAACAGCTGCTCTAGAATCCCATGGATTTTGACCTCAATTGACCTGGTTTCGCCTCGAATGGACAGGCCTAATTCCGGAAGATTCGAATGGAACCAGTTTTTTTATTACTTGGAGTTTATGCCAGCTATTCGAAAGGTCTCGTATATTCTAAAACAGAACAGCATTAGTCATAATATAATACGGTTATTTTTAGGCCAGGATTTTTATCGTAACAATATTTTGGTACACTTTTTTGTTGAGAGGAATTATATGAACAGCCTGGAGTAGGAGATGGTGTTTTCTGGCGTACATTAATGGGTCCGCTATCACTATCACTTGATGATGTTTCAGTTCTAGATTTCTTTTTTTTGTAATCTTGGGTCTTTTGATAGTTTGGTACCCTTTTTTGTTGAGAGGAGTTATATGAACAGCCTGGAGTAGGAGATGGTGTTTTCTGGCGTACATTAATGGGAGTGGGATCAATGTTCTCAATTTCTGATAAAATACTTGGGGCAAAAGCAACTTCAGGTATAGCATCGGGGTTATAAGGAAATATTCCTGTTGCAGCAAAGCCTGATTTAATGTTAGAAGGTGTCAATGCCTTGTCCCACACTATCGAAAATATTTCCCCAAATCGCTGCTTTGTTAAAGCACGTTCTTTGTATTTGGTCCAATACAACAACACTTGTTCGTCCCAGTGGTGTTCAAAGGAACGAAACACAGCTTTGTCCATCGGCTGGAGTTCATGAGTTGTGTTGCTAGGCAAACACAGAAGGGTTATTTGATATTTCTCGGCAGCTTCGACAATTGAAATGTCTAAGTGACATGAGGCTCCATCAAATATTAAAAGACACTTTCCCTCCAATTTATATTTTGCTAAATGCTCCAACCAAATAATGAAGGTTTCCACATTCATACTGCCTTTAGGGGTCATCAACGCCAACGTGCCATGAGGCAAATTATCTTTCCATTCGGGCTTCATGCGCCGTCCTTTAAACAAAACGGCAGGAGGAATAGCGGTACCATTGGCGTTAGCACAGCTAACAATAGTTACATTTTCCCCATGTTCCGGAGCAACCAAATGTACGCGTTTCGCGCCTTTCTTTGCTAGAACGGTCTGTTGATGATGCAGACTGAGTCTGCAGCCTTTCTCGTCCACATTGTAAATTCTTTCAGGTTTGTCGATTAAATCTAATTCTTGAAGTACACCCCTTAATTTGTCAAAATAGTCTTTTACTATGAACTTGTTCAATTTTTGAGCCCGAGCAGGATTCATGTTTTGTGCTTTCCTTATCGATATTTCAGGGTGTCTTTGCAAAAATCCTTTTAACCAATAACGTCCAGCCATTTTGGTTCCTTGTGAAAAAAAGTGTGGCAAATTGTTTTGTTCACAATAAGTAAACACACATTTTTTTAAAGTTTTATTGCTGAGGGGATACCCAACTTCTGCCAATCTAACAATTCGTCGAGACAATTCGTTTTCTTGATCTATATTCAAAATAGTCTTTCTCCCCATTTTTGCCTTTTTGGTACAATTTTTTTCTACATAGCGTTTCAAAGTGCGTCTAGAAATATTATACCTTTGACTTGCCGCATTGTATGACATTCCATTCATTACTGCTGCAACTGCGGATTCTAGCTGTTGATTGCTCCATTGCGACCGTATTTCCTTATTTCTGACACGAGGCATGTTATCTAAAACAAAAAAAAATCAATAAATTATCTGTTATAATTAGCTGGCAATATGCCCAATTGAGCAAATTGTCAGCATACACTATGGGCATATTGTTGACACATGATGATTAATACATTTTCTTAAATTATAAAAACATTTTGAATAATAATATATTTTATTTTTACTTACATTTTAAGTACTCTATGGCAGACTAAAATCACTTAATGTCGTAGACAAATTAAAACGTTTAAGTGCAAAACAGAGGTGAAAACTGACGTCAATTTTTATAAACACGCTCTTAAAAACCACGTACAACTTGACTGCACCACGGCAAGCTCACAACTAACCTTGAAGTCGGTCACGGGCTTAGTTATATTAGGCGTTCAGTGTGTCCAGCGCCTCCTTCCCCGAATATCAAATATTAAAGCAAAACATGGAAATGGGCATATTACCAACATGGGCATATTGTATTCAGGTACCTTAATTATAGTTTTTAATTATTTGTGAAAAATTGTCGTAGCGGCAAATGTTACAACTGCCCCCAACCCCGGGGCGGTTGTAACATCACGTGGGGTCGATAGTAACAGTGATCAAAAGCTTAAACAAATACCTAATATATTTATTTAATGTACCTAAGTACCTACAAAAGTTATACAAAAGTACAAAAGAAGTTAAGTATATTTTTACGTAAAATAAAAACAAAAACTTATGCTAAACCAGGAGGAACAGTGAACTTAACCTAACAAATTATGGATCATTCTGATTCGCAATTATGGCAAACGTATAAACTTTCTTGGCTTGTGCATTCTTCATGTCACCAATGTTTACATTCAGTGCATTGAGCCCAACCTTCCCCTGGTTTACTTGAACCATATGGTTCACAGCATACAAGGCAAAAACCGTCTTAAATCGTCTTAAAGAATTATGACACAAATCGTACTTCTTTGCCGCTGCACGAATGGATATACCATTTTTTATATCGGCGTATGCAGCTTCATAAGTTGCATTATCTTTGAAACCTCCATTAGGTACTTCTTATAATTTTTGTACGAGGCATTCTGGAAATAAAAAAAAATATATTAAGAAACCAGAATGCTTAAAATCGTCAGCGGGGTCGGTTGTAACCTTACAATCGCCCCCTCGGCAGTATGTTACGTTCAGCCCCGACCTTACTTTTTAAAAACTTTTTAATTTTTGACAATGAACAGTGGTAAATGTAGACAGTTACTTGTGTTTATATGTATTATCTTCAAATATCTACACTAAACACATATGTAAGATAAAGTAGGTATTGTTCTGAAGCTATTTTCTTGTGGCATTTTAAATTAATTTATATTTAAATGGGAATAAGCCACATTAAAGGTTAAAATACGTTTATTGACGTTTCAATTTCCACTTCGGAAATCGTTCTCAAAATACAAACATTAGTAATTTACTAATGTTTGTATTTTGAGAACGATTTCCGAAGTGGAAATTGAAACGTTAGTAAACGCACTTTAACATTTAATGTGGCTTATTCCCATTTAAATATAAATTAATAAAGTAGGTAGGTACATACCTGAAACAATAAAGCTTATATTTATTTCTCTTAGATCACTCGAAAATTATTACTAAGGAGCACTAAAAACAAATGCGGTCTTGTACACAATCGAGACTGGCGCCGATATCGCTCACGTACGAATATATGATAGTCGGCAGTTCACATCTGTAAAAAAATCTGTAAAAAAAAGTACAAAAGAGTTTCCAGTACAGTTGTAGATTGATCGATCGACTTATTTATTATTATTATAAAACTTATTTATTATTATTTACTTAAGTAAAAAAATATTTTTCTGATTAAATTTATTAGGGTACTTTTTACTAAATACAGCGCTAATTAAATTGTTCAATAAAATGCAACCACACAAATCAGTCAGTCGTCAGTCTCATTCAAGTCATTCATTCATTCAGTCATCAATCAGGTGAACGAACGAGAACGTGTGTGTGGTGTGTGTCAGAAAATCTGCTATTTCAACGTCTCTCTGCAAAATTCACTATCAGGATAACAGAAATGCGAGTAGATTGTCTGATTTGTGCTCGGGCTGTGTGCACCAGAATTACTGTAGCTTGGCCACGCCTACAAAATGGTGGCCCGACAACATGGTCAGTGTTACATTTCTAAAGAAAATTCAAGAATGGAAGCGTTTTATATAAAAATAATAATATTTTATAAATAATAATAAATAATTACAACCCAATAAATATATTTCAAACGGTTTATTTATATTATAATCAAACAATCCAATAAATTATCATACTGCCCTTCTGGCGCCACCTGTTAGCCAACGGACAAAGTTCTGCATTAAAATTATTAATGTTACCTACAGTCCATCTAATTTACAAACCGTTGCACGTCATTATCTACGTCAGAGATCGAACCCAATAAATATATTTCGAACGGTTTATTTATATTATAATCAAACAATCCAATAAATTATCATACTGTCCTTCTGGCGCCACCTGTTAGCCAACGGACAAAGTTCTGCATTAAAATTATTAATGTTACCTACAGTCCATCTAATTTACAAACCGTTGCACGTCATTATCTACGTCAGAGATCGAAGTTGACATAGTTGCCAAAGTATAAAAAAATCCCGAATCCATTTTAAATCAAATAGGTCACATAATTATTATTATACTCTTTACAACGACTATTTAAATTCTTATGTGACATTTTTGAAGTAAAACACACTAATTTTGTTCTAAAAAAAAACAGATTTTATTAAATAGGTAGGTAAAAATATAAAACAAGAGGTATTCAATTTAAAATTTAAAATAATAAAGTACAAAAAGTGTCAACACCGCAACTGTCAAATAAGTGTTACCAATTTATGCCAAAATTTCACCTTCGTTCGATTACAGTTACAGTGTGTTCTGAACAAATGTTCTTCATAAAAACGCTTTATAATGTATTTATACAAATTAAATGAAACATATTGTTGTCAAATATGTCTAGTGGCTGTAATGCCAGTGTACTCGGCAAAGTGATTCTAAAAAAGAACACACCTACCGCCTAAATATTTCGTGTTGGTATCATGTGACGTCACGGGCTATGACGCCGATGACGTGCAACGGTTTGTAAATTAGATGGACTGTATATGAATTTAAATATTGAGGATTATTTGGAAATAGAGTTTTAAATGTATCTACTCAATCTACTGACTGTGTAAAAAGTAGAAGATACAATTTTCAGGTTTAATAGAATTCAGTGCTTTATACATAAGTAGATATAGGTATTAATAAAATAGGTATTACCACATTCATCATCGTAATGGCATTAGAGGAACGTAATTAATTTTAGGCACTATTTTTGAATTTTACGGTTTTCTTGAACACTTTTTAAGCGTTTAGTAAAAAGGCATAGCTTAACAAATATATAGAAAGAAATTGGCAGTATTTAATTATTGGTTTTCTATCCCATATTAGAGGTATAGAGATCCTAATATGGGGTACCTACCATTTACAATGTAAAATTTCAAAATAAATTCAATTATTTTGGGTTTTTTTTGGATTAAAACTATTTATGAATATCTGAATATATGAATAAATCTATTTATCAGAGCAAAAGTCACAAAAAATACAGGTCTTTTTCACACCCAGAACATTCAACGTGAGCCCATTTAAAACAGCCCTGACACATCACCCATTGTTCGCTTATGATATCTTTAGAAAATATATGGAGTTTCGCAAAAAATACAAACGGCATCTTCTTCAAAGTTTTCTACCAGGTCATCTACATCTGAATCTTGATACTCTACTGCAGGAACCGAATCTAAAGATGAAGAACTGCTGAATCTTCTTTTACGTTTATTTGGTTTTTCTTTGGCCGCTGACAATTTCTTTTTTTTTGTGATGCAGGTTTAGTTTTTTTTTGTTTAATTGTTTTTGAATTAGATATTTTCCTTCCTTTTAAAGCCGGAAGTTGTAGGAAATATCCTTTTTCCAATACTGCTCTGTAATTCATCTTGGAGTGCTTGTTACAATGACAGCTTTGCCACTTCTAATCTTTGACATTTTTTTTAAATGCGTTATAAGTAGGATTCCATACGTAAACATTGATAGGATAATAGAAAGAAAAGTAAAAAAATGTACCACCATAATTGATCCAGAAACGTATATTAATTTTATTAAAGATAATTCTACAATGCTGAAAATGAGAGAAGATTACTCAGTTTTTGACTGGAAAGGTGAGGTGCAAAAAGTTCTTAAAAGTACTTAGTGTTGCCCAAAATCGGTCTTGGTCTTGTTCTTGCGTTTTTGCAAGACCAAGACCAAGACCGCCTAATTTTAGCAAGACCAAGACCAAGACTGACTGTGCAAGATTTAAGCAAGAACAAGACTAAGCCTGCGAGACTCTTGCGTCTTGCAGTTAGGACTGAGTGTGATTTTAGCGAGTATAGTAGTTCGGGTATATGCTTAAAGACTCTATGAGATGCAAAAAAATATGTAATAATTTGAAAAACTGGACTTATGCGAATTACAAACAATACCATAAACATACATACCGAATTAAAATATTCATTAAAAAAACACATTTGACACGTGCTCAGAGGTCATAATTACAATGTAAAAATAAAATATTTTGTACATTTTCCAGCAGACTTCTTCGCTCTGAAATTAATTGTCCATATTTTGAGAATAGCCGCTCTCTAATCATAAAAATAATCTTCTTGCATTGCGACGCCGACAGTAATATCGTATCGATATTTTTTAAAATATGTCACCCTAGCTAAAAAAATATAATTGTTACGAACAACCACTTAATAATTAAATTTTTTCCCCATTATAATTTAGTCAGGAGTAATCTAAATAAACAAATCTTATCGGCCTAAGGCTATAAATTGTTTCTGCTGAGTGTGCGATGAGATCATTCGGTTAAAGAAAATTTGCTGAAAGAGTCAAAAGTAACGAGACAAATTAATAACAGATAATGTCGCCTACCATGTAAACAAAATACCGAAGCAACGATATATAATTCTCGGTTTGTTATTAGATACTTAGGGTATTGGATAGTAACGAACAATTATAGTAGTATAGTATTTAGTATAGTAGTTACTTTTTCGACATCACTTAACTTCATTCCCAATTGAGCTTTCCTTTGAGTCTAATGTAATAATTGTTTTTCATCTAATCCTGGTTGTTCCCGGAGTGACAAGTTTACAATTTGACATGAGGGACAAAGATTCAAATAGTTCTAGTCCGAGTAGTGAGCGTTGGAGTTATAGATCTAAAAGACCTAAAAGCAAATTTGATGAGTTTTTCGAAATAATTTATGCATCCCAAATTGCTTTGTGTAAATTGTGCCTACATAGGAAGGTTGAAATGAAAATGAACACCAGAAACGCGTCAGGTTTAAGGAAGCATCTAATATCTTTTCACAAAAAGGAATTACAAATATTTCTTCCTGAAAAACCAAAATTCGGTAGAGATATTACAAGCTTTTTAATAACCGCTAGAAAAAGTGGAGATGTAAAAAATATACTTATTACCTTTTTACCAATTACATATATTATCTACCTACTACTTTAGTTTGGTAAATTAATGTATTTATTAAGTAGGTATCTCCTTAATTTAAAACAACTTCTTTTGATTATCATTGCTTTTTTACCTATTCTTTATTTTTTCTTTATTCTTTATTTTTTATTTAACTATAAGTTAGTTTTTTATATAAAAGTAGAAATAAGATTGGTAAAAACATTTACTTTGCTTTACTAAGTGGATTATAGTTTGTTATCTGATCACCTAAAAAATCTGTGCCCTTGATACATGTATGTGGATTTTTTGCCCATCATGTCCATCAATCCCTTTCTAGGCAGATAATATTCTTTAAAGTACAGGCATGCTGATGTCATTAATTTGTTTTTTTTTGTGTTTTAACCACGTTTTAGCACATGTAAGCGTAGTAAATGCAAACGTTTATTAAGAAACATATTGACTTCCGTGGGGCATGGTAGACAGATGAGTTAGTTAGAGCATAGGCACAGATCGCTAAGATCGTGGCTTCAAACCCCACCCGATGTCAGTTGTTTAGACATTTATTAATTTGGTTGGTCTTTATTATTCTTCTTCTTCTTCATGTGCCGAGCTCGATTGTCGAGCGTTGGCTATCAAATTGGCTATAGTAATTTTGTTGACGGCAGCTCAGAAAAGAGATGCAGAGGATCTGTTAAACCAATCTCTCAGGTTTTTAAGCCATAACGTTCTTCTTCGACCTTTATTATGGCTTTATTATGGCTATGTTAATTCAAGCTTAAAATGTACTTACTCTGTTACGTTGTTCTAAGATCTAAAGTAACGTTTAATAAATAGCAATAGGCTAATGGGTAACTGCAAGACTTGCAAGACTCTTGCTGCAAGACCAAGACCAAGACCAAGACCGGAAGTTCAATACCAAGAACAAGACCAAGACCAGGTGCATTGCCGCAAGACCAAGACCAAGACTGTCTAAGTCTCGTCTTGTTCTTGCATTTGGGCAACACTAAAAGTACTGGATCCTGGCATTTTCGTTTTCAAGCATCTAAACGATTATTATTTTCAAAAAACAAGAAAGGGTGTGATTATGTCACAGACGAACCGTTTTATAAAAATGTACTTTCTAAGCTCAAGTTCATCTTCAAGAAAAGAAAGAATATTACTCAAATCCAGTTACCTACAATCATTGAGTGCAGAGAGACGTTTAAAACCAGATAAAATAAAAAGCATATTAACTTTGTTAACGAAACACTATGAGGTGAATTGGGCGGCTGATGAACGTCTTCATTTCTTCACATAAGCTTTTAACTACTTGGTACTTGGAAAACACTAACCAAACCAGGCGGAAAATCATCCTGAGGGCACGGAAGATCGTCCTGAAGGTGCAGAAGATGAAAGTATGATTAATTCATCTGATACTGAAGATATTAACTTAATAATTTAGTTTTTGTTTATAGCTATATTCATTAAAAACAATATTTTTCAAATTTAGTTTTATTTTATTAGGTACGAGCCTTTTTTGTTAGTATCACACACGAGGTAATCAATGTTATAAGAAATACAAAATCAGTTGAGGTTCATTTAGATGCATAATCAGACATGTGCAACTCTCACGTGCAAAACAAGACATGGCTAATTTTTAAACCAAAATCTTGTTACTAACAAGTCTAATTTAGGTATGTTTTGTTTAGTAGTAACTATTTTATCAAATATAGAAAATTTTGGTTAAAACACGATGTTCATTGGTGTCAAATTACGATTTTGGTAGGTTTTTTGGCGATTTACTCAAAACAACTTATAGGTAGGTATAATGTCCATTTCTTCATCCGAATCCAACTCAAAATCATCACTATCCGATAAATGTGCTATTTAGCATCTTTCAACTCTTTCTGTGTAAGCGGTTTTTTCCATTTTTGTGGATACATCTAAAAAATAAAAACAAATCATTGAAACTAACCCAGCGTTTACAGTAATAATATAAATTTTATGACGATTTGACATGATGTAGCAAATTTGCTACAACCTAATTTTATTACAAAATTATTGCTCTACAATAACTAAAATTATAAATAAATAAATAAAACGGATACTACTTACCTTTACAATAAAATAAATAAATTAAAAATAATTCTACGCTCGATAAATTAGTTTTCAATTAAAAAGAGATTTCCAACGGTCATATTTATTCATATACGTCACGCAATTAGTAAAGGGAAAAATTCATCTGATGAATAAATAAAATATCCGAGAACAAAAAATGTTTTGTATACAACAAACAACAGGCAACCTACGACAATTTGCAATGAAAACTTCTATCTACTAAAGTTAGTAGCCGCATAACAGAAACGCGAGAAGATCATCTGATTATCAGTCAGTTTGGGATGTTGATGTATTTTGGATACGCCCACAAAATGGTGATCTGACATGACATTAGGTTTTAAAGAAAATCTAAAACTAAGATAGAAGTGTGTTATATACAAATATTGCTTTTTTATAACTACTATTAACTTTTAATATTAGTTTAAATATATTTTTAACAGTTTATTTACATAATAATAAAATTATCCAATATACCTATTCTCATATTTAATAGATACCTACTAGCGCGACCTGTTGACAAAGTTTTGCGCTAAATTAAGTAATTACATTTTTGTCAGAACAAAATTTTTTCCTGTTAATAGCATACCTACCGGCAGCTAAGTTAAAAAAAAGTAGTTGATTGATTGACAGAAGTTAGTTATCAGACAATTATGCTACAAGTAATTAAATATAAACTAGTATTAGAACTAGTGTAGGTACCTACCTACTAAGTACTTAGGGGAGGATGGGGCATTGTGAACCATCTAAGGAAGATATGCACATACTGTTAAACCAGAAATGATTTTGTTTTGTTTAATTAATTAGGGACGTTCATTAAACATTTAACTGTCATTTAGTTGCAATTGAAACATAATTTATTTAACGTATTTTCAACAAAAAAATGACAACTGACTATATGTCAAAAGTTCACATTGCCCCATAGGGTGGGGCAATGTGAACTACTGAGGAAAGTCACACTATTTCATTATCTAATGGCTATGTTTGGTAAATAAAATCAAGTAAAAAGAATTTTTTTATTAAAAATACTTAGAAAACCGGTAACAGAACATTAGTAAAAATAGACACACGTTATATTTATTCAGAAATACAAAATTCACACTGAAATTCTTCATCATCTTCTGGATCTATTCCCGCACATGCTTCTTGAGCCCATTTCAGACAGGCCGAGCAACGTACCCAGCCTTCTTCATTGGCTGATGAGGAGAACCACTCGTTACAGTAAAAACATTCAGCATCTTCACCATTGCCCTCATCTTGTACTTGATGGTTACATTTATTTTTTTTCTTTCCCTTACCATCTTTGGAAGGACAAACTTTTATTTTTTTGTTACTTCTTTCACTATCTTCGTGCTTATCATCATTTATTTTTTTCTTAGCTTTTTCATTGTTTCTATTGCCTCCTTCCTGTTTATTTCAAGTTCTAATTCTAGCTTATACGGACTAGATGTCAGTACAGCCGTTTTACCTTTTTTGGATTTCCTCTTTGGTTCCATTAATTTACTTCTCTTTGGCAGAGGACGAATGTCTTTAGGGCTGTTTGCTCCAAATGAAGTTGTTGCTCTATTGTGTGCAGGGGAAATTGTCAATTGAAAATCGTTACCAGTATGAAGCTTTGCAACTGAGGTTGAAGCAATTACCTCATCTTGACTTAAGTGAGGCTCTGCAGTTGAAGTTGAAGGAATTGCCTCATCTTGACTTGACACTGGTAGACTATTATTCTCCAAATCTCTTTCAGTCGTAGCAGATGGTGCAAAATCGAGGTCTGTAAATATATTGGGATCATAAGGTACTATCCCACATTTTTTAAAAGCGTTAATAGCAGTCAAAGGTGTTGCAGCTTGTAAGAAAGCCTCACCAAAAATTTTAGAGATTTGGAAAGTTGTTACCACTCTGCCTGGGTTGTTATTAAGAAACTTTTCTAATGCCATATCATAATATCGTGCTAAAGGAGCCATGACACCAACATCGGTTGGCTGCATTCGATGGGTGGAATGTGGAGGCAAACAAATGATATGTACATGTTTTTCCCTAGCCAAATTAATTACTTCTATGTTTTTTGTATGGCTGCTGTGTCCATCCGAAATCAATAAGATCGGATCGTCTTCACTTGGTTTCGTTTGTTGAAGAAAATGTTGAAACCATATTAAAAAGAGTTCACTATTTATCCAGCCACTATCGCTACAGGCGAATATTGAACCTGGAGGTGCACCAGCTTGGAGTTCAACTTTCATTCTCTTTCTTGCAAAGATTAACATCGGCGGTATGAAGATTCCTGATGATGACATGCAAATAACGGCTGTTGTTATTCCACTTCTATCAGCAGAAGTAAGCCGTCCAACTTGTTTCCGTCCTTTATGCGCCAAGATTTTACTATTACATTTGGGGACTGTACCTAGACCTGTTTTGTCACAGTTAAAAACACGCGTTGGATTGACATGTTTAGAATCCAAAGTAGCTTTATACAGATCAAAAAATTGTTTTACATTGTAACGATTAAAAGCTTCAGCTCTTGCAGCAGATGTTGATTCGGGTTTACGTAATGAAAGCCCTGGGTGCCGTTTTCGAAATCCGTACGCCCAATCTAAACCTGCAAGTTTGTTTGTTTTATTATATGGATGGTCTATGTTATTTTTTTCGGCTAACTGGAAAGCTAGGTGACGAAGATCAAGCAAAGTAATTTCGTATAAACGCTTCTCCATATCTAAGATATAATTATACAATTCTTCTTCCTGTTCCTTGGTAAAAACCGTTTTGTAGAAACCTAGACCCTTTTCGTCAGGAGAAATTCTTGTTACTTTTTCTTTGCATCTGCGAATTAATGTTGCTTTCGGGATACCATAAACTTTACTAGCTTTTAAATAGCCCATTTCCCCAGCTTTAACTGTCCGGATAGCATTCTTCAAGGCAACAAGAGACCAGGATTGTTGCTCAGTTTTCCTCACATAATTTCGTACCATTTCTAACTGCAAAAGAAGCATATAATTAAAAAAAGTGTCAAGAAAATATAATGGGGGCAATGTGAACCACTCCTAGTCCACGTTGCCCCATGCGTAGTACACATTCAAAATATGGAAATTAACGTACCAGTTCACAACGTATCAAAAGCAAATCTTAATTATTAAAAGCACATTTTACAAGCAACACCACAGTATCAAAAAGTTAAAATAATCATGTCTACTTACCGAGAAATCTTTAGTCAAAAGTAGTAAATTCCTTAGATCAGCAGCGACGAAACACGTGTTTTTAATTATAACACGTCTGAACCACCGAACTCTGAACGTACTCCCCCGTGCGTTCACTTCACACTCATACTAAAAGTAGATAGTAGATAAGATGTCTACGCATATTTGTAGTAGTTACTAGATGCAGTGTTGCCAATTTTAAACAAAATAACCGATGTGGTTTACATTACCCCCATGGTCCATGATGCCCCATCCTCCCCTATATCTATAAATTCTTTATGATGAAAATTAATTTTTTAACACCTCATTGCCGGAAAAATGTAGATAAACTAGAGAACATTGTGGCGGATGTTCAGCGTTTCACGTTAACAAAATAATATAGTTTTGGCGCACGACGAAAAAATTTAAAATATCATTGGCGGCGAGAGTGTTAATATTAATAAAATTAAATTTAATATTTTTAAAGAAAAATAAATCAAACTGATATACTTGTAATGAACACATTATCAACATGTAGGTATATGAAAAGATAGACGGGGTTGGAAACATGAGGAAGAGGCCTATGTTCAGCAGTGGACTCTTGAGGCTGGATGATGATGATGATATGAAAAATATGTTATATATAATATTTTATGTATACAACAGCATTTAGGCTGACTGCCTGCGCCATCTATGTGGTAAGTGATTGATGAACAGAACCAGAAACTAGATGAGACTCACTCAGCGCATAAATATATGGACGATCTTCTAGCAATCCTATTATCCTGTTACAAAAGTTTGCAAACTTGTTGGATTTATTTTTTAGATCACACATTTTATCACAGTAGTTTTAAATGCGTGCACGTCACAATTTATATAAAGTGACGTCACTTATATTTAAAATTTCCAGAAAGTCAACCTTAGAGTTCAAATTTTCCTAACACAGATAATAATACGAAACCCATAGGGAACTACTCATCGAGCAAAAAGACAAAAGAGGGAATGTAAAGGTAGTGGGGGCAAAAATATTGTTAGACAGGAAGTGCCATCTTGAGAGGCCAAATTAAACAAGGAAAGAGAGTCTTTCCTTGTTTAAGAAATCAAATTTAGTTGGGTTATGTTATTATGTGTCCCAACTGTCACATGAAATCTTATTTATATTGAAGTTTTTTAACAATTGTTTCACATTTTAGACTGTTATCGTTAATATTTAATTACAATTTTCTCGTCTAAGACACATTCTGAAAACTATTTTATAGCTACTGTTAATAAGTATCGGAAAATTTAAATTTGGCGCATTCGCATTTCCGGATATGTCCGCCATCAGAGGCCACTTTTTTGGTCGCCTTTTCATAACGATTAGATTCCCTCTTTTGTCTTTTTGCTCGATGGAACTACTACTCGATCTTTCATAGGCGTCAACATGGTATAATAATCAGAAAAATGAAATCATCATTATATTGGGAATTTTAGAATTATATTGATTAAATAACCAAAAACATTTGTTATTATACTCTGAGATAGCGCGTTTTAAGTCTAATATTCCACAAAATAATAATTTTAATTAAATATATTAGACAATTGTACGCAACTGATACGAAACTACTTCAAATTTTTTGACAGTTGAGCGTGTGGCAAAATTGTTTTAAAGGGTTGCCGCTTTTTTAGAGTAAAAATTTTGTTTATGTTTTGATTTCTTACACAAATTAGTTTGACAAATAGTTGACATTTTAAAAATTCCTCACTTACTTACTATTCTGATATTTTGGCAACGCTGTGGGGTTCTAACGTCGTAAATCTTGATGACGTGCACGCATTATTATGTATATGAAAAATACTATAGTAGTAGTAATATTTGCGAAAATTTGTTGTTTATAATTTAATCATAAATAAAAATATTGACAATTCAAAATTCAAATATTGTCAAATATCAGAAACATCAATATGATCAAAAGCAACATGTCATACACATTCTTGTACCGTCTGTGGCCTGACTTTAAGGGTGGCCTGAAAATATATTATATTTTGCAAAAATTTTGAGTAGGCTTAATTCGTAGAAATATTTTAACACTTGTATTCAATGCAGATTTCACTCTCTATAAAGTTTTTTATAACTTTTGAAGTAAAATAATTAGGGAAGCAGGAATTCAACAATTTAGAATTTCCCATCGAGTTTCCTATGGCCCGTTTGGCGATTCACCACCGGTAGATGCATTATGAATAGGTATAAAATAAATATTATTCGTTGGTGTAACCCCTAATATTATGCATACCAAAATACACTAACACGTCAATAAGAGAAGTGACAGCTTTTTAACATTGAATTTTTATCAGTTTATACAACTCAAAACGTCAAGAAAACGTCATTATGTTTTCAACCTATAAAATTGATTGGTTGACTTCAAAATTAAAGGTGGAATGATGATAACAAATTCAACTTATTTACACTAGCTCAATTCAGGGCTAGGTTAAGTTTAATTTATTTGTAATTTTAATGTAGAATATACTGTTTTATTGAAAGAAATTGTATCAAAGATGGATCTACACAAGATTGTAGAGCTGGGAAACCGAGTAAGTATTTGTATTATAACATGTATTTTATTATTTTGTAATAATTAATCAAAAGCATCGATTTTTAATTTTAGACGTTCGAAGAACTCAGTCCAGAAGAAAAATTAAGGTAAAATTATGATCATACATATGTATTTATATAAAAACAATCATTTTCAGGCTAGAACATCAAAGAATACATGAACAACATAAAGGCCATGAGAAAATGCACGCGGAAATGATTATAGTTTTAATTATAACGTTAGTTGTTGCCCAATTGTGCCTAATTGAATGGAAGAAGCGTCATTATAGGAGTTATTCTGTAAGTTACCATAGAATCAAAAAAATTGAGAAAATGTGTAGGAAAAATTATACTGAACAATATTGTGCACAGTATGAATAAAAGTGTCTCTATTTTTAATCTTTAACATTCATGCTACTTCCTGGCAAATATAATAATTTGTACTTTGTCAGAAAAACGTATTTTCGTATACAATTCCTATAAGCTATAACCGTAATAAAATTGAATGAATGTACCATTTTATAAATTCTCTATGAAAGGTATATTTATCAATGTGGATTATCTTATTTTGTTGCTCTCTAATAGAGATAATGATGTATATCAGGTTTATAAAGATTATTGCTTTTATAATAATAGTAGTTTGAGTATATTTGCAATGTTTGTGTAGTTAAATAAACAATTTTGATATTGGAAATGTTCCTTCTATATAATAGTAACATTTGATGCTTTTAATTTATTAATTGTGTGATATTGTCGACAGAGTAACAATATGTAAAACTGCAAGCAAAATTACAATAAATTAATAAACTAAAATTAAACATTAGTTTAACAAACATTCAAATTTAGTAACAGGCAATGCCTTGGTCATATCAGCTAACTGTTTGTTTGTAGGAACATACTCAATAACAAAATTTCCTTTATTTACCATATCTTTTACGAAATGATGTTTACATCAATATGTTTTGAGTGTTTGGTCTCATAAGTTTGAACCATTTTTATAAAATCTCGGTTGTCCTCAAAAATTTTAATAGGATATTGGAAATCAAACATTTCTTTTAAAAGTTGACTTTAAAACAAACACTCAGTCATACACACAGACAGAGCCAAATATTTGGCTTCACTGCTACTAAAAGCAACTACAGTTTGCTTTTTAAAACACCAGTTTACAACTTTATTATTACAAAGAATAACATATCCAGAAACACTCTTCCTGTCATTAGCATCGCTTGCAAAATTTGAGTTAGCACATGCCTGAACAGAAACTTATCATTTTTAGTAAATTTATTGTAAATTAAGCCCAACTCGTTAGTATAGCTCAAACAACGAATTACATTTTTAAGATGCTTCCAATGATTACTATTAAAATCATTTTGAAATCTTCCAAAAAATGAAACTGTAAAACACAAATCTGGCCTAGTGCCAAGCATCAAATACATCAAGCTACAAAGTACCTCCTTATAAGGGACTTTAAAATCAGTTTGAGCTTTTTCTAAATTCAATTTAAGTTCCATTGGAATTTTACTAATCTTGCAATTTACCATGTTAAAACAAATAACAATTTTTGTAACTAAATTTTTCTGGCTAACAACTAAAGTCTTATCTTTCCTTTCAATTTCTAATCCTAAAAAGACAATTTTTGTTTCATTTTATAAATCACTTAATTCTAAAATTTTTTCTAAATATAAAATCCACAAGGAAATTAAATTCCTGCAGCTGGCTGTATACCATGTATCACAAAAAGAGGTTTACTTAATTCTTTGTAAGTAGGTATATTTAGTAGCCCTTAGAAGGGCTACATTAAAATAACAAACGTTTTCGGAATAATAATTCCATCATCAGGTTAAAAGCAGGTTAACATGCCTGAGCCACCAATATATTAGGGTAAAACCCTTTACATAAGTTAAAGTTACCAAAAATGTACATATTGTTGTTAAAAGTGAAGGATGTTTAAGATTATATTGGATATAACTTCAGGCAACATATAACCATGTCTCACGTGAGTACCAGCGTCCGGAGGGTAGACCTCTTCAAACGGACTTCAGCTGTCAATCAGTTGCAGTTTATTCATTGAAATACAAGCAAGGATCAACCACTCTGAGATAGCGCG
>NW_027312212.1:0-35294 GCF_040954645.1 Diabrotica undecimpunctata | reverse complement strand
ACGCGCTATCTCAGAGTTGTTCTGTTACAGAAGTACCATGAGTAGTCTCATATTTCGGAAGAAATAATAGATTTGTTTCATTAGAAATATTTACTAATGATAATAT
Source organism: Diabrotica undecimpunctata (assembly GCF_040954645.1). NCBI lineage: Eukaryota > Metazoa > Arthropoda > Insecta > Coleoptera > Chrysomelidae > Diabrotica > Diabrotica undecimpunctata. The sequence continues at coordinate 35,188 of NW_027312212.1, read as the reverse complement.
CCTTTTACTCCTTGTCGACATCGCCATCGTGAGTAGTCTCATATTTCGGAAGAAATAATAGATTTGTTTCATTAGAAATATTTACTAATGATAATATCCTTTTACTCCTTGTCGACATCGCCATCGTGTATAAGAAATTTTTGCACTAAATTGTGGCACCTACCACACACTTATACACTTTATTTTCAAATGAAAACTAAAACTGTTTTTATTTTAACTAAAATTAGGCAACAGCGCAAAGTCATCTTAGAGGGCGCTACTCTACGACCACGCCCATGGTGCCACAATTACGTGTGTAAATGCATTCTGCCTCATCCTGAATTCTGGCAACATACACAGAATTAACATCATACACTTTTTATTTAAGCTCTATTCGGTCCTATGTTGCAAAAAAAGTAGCTATTCAAAGCAAGTGATGACAAAAAGTATTTATACTTTTATTAGATAGTAAAGACTACTAGAAGAAAGAAGATAGTAAGGTATAAAATTGTGGTAACGTGTGTAAGTTACCACAATTTATGAAGTTACCATAATACAGGAATATGTTCACACAAGTTACCACAAATATCTGTGCACACACACACACACACACACACACACACACACACACACACACACACACACACACACACACACACACACACACACACACACACACACACACACACACACACACACACACACACACACACACACACCACACACACACACACACACACACACACACACACACACACACACACACACACACACACACACACACACACACACACACACACACACACACACACACACACACACACACACACACACACACACACACACACACACACACACACACACACACACACACACACACACACACACACACACACACACACACACACACACACACACACACACACACACACACCACACACACACACACACACACACACACACACACACACACACACACACACACACACACACACACACACACACACACACACACACACACACACACACACACACACACACACACACACACACACACACACACACACACACACACACACACACACACACACACACACACACACACACACACACACACACACACACACACACACACACACACACACACACACACACACACACACACACACACACACACACACACACACACACACACACACACACACACACACACACACACACACACACACACACACACACACACACACACACACACACACACACACACACACACACACACACACACACACACACACACACACACACACACACACACACACACACACACACACACACACACACACACACACACACACACACACACACACACACACACACACACACACACACACACACACACACACACACACACACACACACACACACACACACACACACACACACACACACACACACACACACACACACACACACACACACACACACACACACACACACACACACACACACACAATCACCAATACATAAAAATTAAAGAAACCCATAAATTATTAAATAATAAAATTGAAATTATTAGTTTAAAGTCAATAACATACAAAATTCCAATGTACAAGGAATGATGTTTCAATTTTTATTTATTTATTTTTTTTAGTATACTGTTACTAACCCTAGGCCTTAGGCAAGCTCCAATTCACGTGGGTATGCTTCTAAACAAATTGTGAACATTTTATTGTGGTATGTTATTTCCTTTCTTTAAGAGCAACTTGTACTAGCTGTACGGTGTTTTGTGGATTATCCCGGCAAGATCTAATTCTTTTTTAAGCAAATCCCACAAATGCTCTATAGGGTTAAGGTCGAGTGAGCAAGTAGGTCACTACAGAATAGTGATATCTTCTGCTTCATGGAAGTCTGTAATGACTCTGCTGGTATGTGGAGGTACGTTATCATGCATGAAAGCTAAATTTATTTCCACAGCACTTTTTCAGAGTCTAACTAGAGGTTCTAGAACCAAATCAACATACCTTCGAGCTATTAAAGTTGGTTGAATGGAAATTACAGAAGTTTTTTCACTGACCATATTACTTCCTCAGAACATAACACTTCTTCCTTTAGGTCTGTGAACAGATCTGGCTGTTTCTGTTCTTGCTTGTCTTCCTCGTCCTCTAAATACTCGAGTTCATCGGTCATATGATTTTACACAAATCCTGGTTTCGTCTCAAAATAGCACATTTTGCCAATTTCCAATGTTCCAATTTTGGTATTGAAGACACCAATTGGGGCGATCAATCTTGCACTGCCTGATTAACTCGGGAAACCGTAACTATCTACTGCTGTATAGTCCTTGGGTACGAAGTCTTCTTATCGTTTCAACTGAAACACTTACAGCTGTATCTTCTAAAAGCTGCTTTTGGAGTTGCGTGTAAGAAATTGTTGGGTCTCTTCTAGCTACTTGGACTTTTTGGCGACTTCACCTTGGTCTATTCTTAAACGTTCCTAACACCTGATACTTAGCATAGGTTTTTGACACAACGCCCTGTGTTATACCTACGACTGTAACTACGTCCCTTTGAGAGATTCATTGCCCTACACGACCAATAATATTTACCCTTTGTATATCCGTTAACCCCACAAGGCATATTTTCTGTTTTGAAAGCGAAATTAGGTTAATTAATTTTCGTTCAATTTATAACTAAAACAAATAATCTATATCATGCCGGGCAGTGGGATCTGATTGTTTTATTAGTTTGTTTATTTTCAATAAAAACCTTTATTCTTCACAACAATAACAAGTTTTTTCAAAAGAAATAAATATTAGTTTGAAATACATAGTGATTCCAAGTTTTGTTGGGTGTATACAATGGTACATTTAATAGAAAGAAAAATAAATTAAAGTTTGTTTAGCAGTAAATGGTTGACTTCAATTAGTACCGACTATAAACATCCTGGCTTAACCGATAATAGTATAAAAGGCCCAGTTTCAGGTAAAATTTAAATATGTTTTCTGGTAAAATTTGTCAATCTTCATTTCTTAATGTTGATTTAATTGCGTACAATCCAAACTCATTATAATTTCATTAATACAGATAAGACTTATATTGACGAAACTGTACTGATAAGAGGGTTTTTCGAATTCGATGGTAGTGCGCGATGGGTTTGCTAATCACCCTTTAAGTGGTTTTCAGGTATTTATATAATAAGTTTATGGAACTGAACACCAACCAGTATTTAAATACGAGTTCTTGATAAAATTTGTTCGTCTTTATGTATCACGAGAAGTGTTAAGTAGTATTACTCATTTTATTCATTACGTTTTCTATCATTAAGTGGCGTCCGTGGGATAATAATAATGGGGCTTCTTCTAGTGTTCCGGTAAAGAAGAAATATTTATTTGTAGATAGAAGAAATATTTATTTGTAGATGCAAAGCAAATTGTAAAAACGATATACATTACCTTACTTAAAAGAGGGCTTGACGCAACTTCCGCTACGAGTGAATATGCGATTTGACGAAAATACCTCTGACCACAGTAAAAAGAATTACATCAAATCCCATAGAAACACGAAAAAAAAACGTAAAGATTCCAGTTTCACGAAATGTATGGAGGAAGCCGATAAGGATTTGATACGTCGAAAAATCTATACCATGTACGAAGAGCAACGCATACCTACATTAAGAGGTCTGAAGCAACGGCTCAATGTTGACGAAACCCAAATACTGTAGCCTCACCAGCTTATGGAAAATTTTGAAAAGTATGGGCTTTCGATATAGTATAATTGACAAAAGACAAGTAATTATTGAATCTCATAGATTACAAAAATGGCGTTATGAGTATATACCTTCGATAAGAAAATTCCGTTCTGAAAATCGTCCGATAATTTATCTCGACGAGACATGGTTTGACACACATTCAAAGCGACCTAAAGGATTGGCCGATTCCTCCGGTAAATGTAAGACAAAAGCTCCGTCAAATAAAGTGAAAAGAATAACAATTTTACATGCTGGATCAGAAAATGGTTGGGTTCCAAATGCCCTGTGGCTTTCTGCAAAGAATATTAAAGACTCCTGCGTCGACTACCATGAAGATACAACTGCAGAATTTTTTGAAGAATGGTTCAAAAATAATCTTATGCCAAACATTCCTCAGAATAGCGTGATAGTAATGGACAATGCAAGCTAACACAGTCGCCAACTAAGTAAGGCTCCAAACTCGAATAATACTAAATTGAAAATTCAAAATTACATGGAGACGAATGATAGTTATTTTGAAGAATGTTACACCAAACAACAGCTTTTAGAAGTTTTAAACGCATTTTCTATAAAAAAAAGTATATGTTTGTGATACATTGGCAGAGGAAATGGTACATACAGTGCTGCGGCTTCCACCCTATTATTATATGTTTAATCCCATAGAACATATGTGGCACGAATTGAAGTCTAACGTGAGGTCACAAAATCTTTCTCCAACGTTAAGTAGTACTGTTGTAGAGTTACTAAGAAAATGTGTCAATGATATTCTTCCAATTAGTTGAGAAATTCAGTCCGACACGTAATAAGTAAAGAAAATTCATATGTTCATGTAGATCATAATATAATTGAACCGATCATAATTAATTTAGATGAGGATAGCGATAGCGAAAAAAACTATGTGTGGAGTGATACTGTCATCAAATCTACAAATGTTACGATTAAAAAAAAACGGCTCTTTTCAGATCCACAAATTCTTATTAATGTTTGTTTTTCTATAATCTTAGCAATTAAAATAGATTTAATTTATTTTAAAACTCATTTGAAAACATTAATTTCGGGTATATAAGACAAAGCAATATATTTTAAATCCGTCTTTTTGTTTTTGTCGTCGTAATTATTGTAAATTTTGTGGATCCTTTGCTTTATTATAGGAGTACCGTCTAGTCAATGTTAATTGTCAAAAGACCAACTCTATCTACCTCGTTTGCTTATCGCTCCGGGCCGGTCTTAACATTGGGCCAAGTCAGATAAATTTAATAATATTTACCACCGCACTAATTGAAGTCAACCATTTTCTGATAAACAAACTTTACCTATAAACTGGTCTATTGTAGAAGATTATATGACTAATTTTAAGCAAGATATGGTTCTTTAAAGTTTTCTACTTTTAACGATTTTTGCTAATTTTTATTTAACAACTGTTTTGGAAATTTCTCATTTTAATTTTTTTCTTGTACATTTAGATATATGCATTACCACATAAATAAGTAAACTTATTTTCTGTACTTTAAAATGGTGTCTCATACATATCTGATTACGGGAAACAAAGTGATTCGTCTTTAATCTTTCTATTAATCTCATCATGCATGTATGTTTTCATTATTTGCGTTATAATAAAAAATAAAAATAATGAAAAAAATTAATTTTCCCATAATCAATTATACTAAACTCGTAATAAAACTCGTAATCTAAATACATACATTAAATAAATTCGATTACTGTATTCAAGCATCATTAAAATATTCCATGAATCATCAGTAAATATGAAACATTAGAAAACATTTTAAAACTAGAAAAATTCACTGACTCAAACCATCATGACTATTCATAGCATACAACCTAAGGGTATAGTCATTAAAAAACACTTTTTTGTTTTTTTAAATGTTATTTACATTTATACTGAACTGTATTTAATATTACAATTAACCATAGTTTTAAAAAGAGACATATTCTCCTATATTTTTTGTTTTGTATATTTACAACATTACAACCTACAGTATTTTACAAATCTTGTGGAAAATTTATAAAAACCGAAAAATAAAACGAAAAATAAAATTTTAAATTTCCACTTTAACACCCTGTATCTTTCTTAATATCAACATTTTATTAAAGCAAGTTGGCTTAAATCGTAATATTTAAAAGTGTAGAATCTACTGTTTTTTTTTTTGTATAATTACTTGAGGACCATCCTGTATATAGCATACAAATACATCGGCGTTATCGGCGTCCTACGACCCTGTCTGGAGACCAGGTCCTAACTACAAGCTTCTATAAGTCTCATGCTTAAGGACCGTCTGTCTATAGATACCATGCTCTATAACAGAACGTTTAAAGTGCACAGGTGAAGTGAGGAAATTAAACGTGTTAATGCGTAAAAACGCAAGGTTATCTTTTCATTGACTCTCTTCCGTTATGTACGTTAAGTTTTTATAAACCTTCCATTATGACAGCGAAATTAGCGGAGTCGTTAGGATATATCCTCATCAGTTTTCTTCAAATTCACTTTATGCTATGTACAGATTATTTATTGGGATAAAAACACGAACTGTCTAACTCGTCTTTTAACTTTAAGTGCGAAAGTTGAACTTTGTTTGACTAATTATAAAATAGAACAAAAATCCTGCGTATATTGGATATTTCCTTGTAGTTGTTACAAACAAAACCTGTAAGTTATGTTTAAAAAGCAATTAAAGTTTATTTAGTTTTTACTAATCATCACTAAATATCGTTATTTGCAACTTGTAGCACTTTAACAATTTTCAATAAGGAATACACGAATCGATTTTAATGATTATGACCTTGGTTTAATAGGTAATTGTCATAAAATAAGTTGCGGTTAGTGATCTTATTTATTTTGTCGTTCGACTAGTTTACATTTTATTCATGTTATTGACTCGCATTTAACCAGATCTTTCATGGTTTTGTTTTAGATCTTCTTTGTCTTTTTGATACTAACGTTTACTTCTGAATCTTTTACCTTTCTTCACAAACGTGAGACACAAAATTAGATTGAGGTAATTGTTTTACTTTTGTATGTATCTTTCCTTTTTGTCTAGTGACTCCTGTAGCTTACGTTTGAAGAATTTTGTATTTACTGAATTAAATGAAACTGCACTATAAATTCTATGTATTTATTGCATTAAAATAGCCAGATGAATTTACGTGTCTTTCGTTCTAAAGGTGAACTGTGACTGTCTTACGCTTAAAGTAAGTAGCGTCTATACCAGAGGTTCCCAACCAGTGTGCCGCGGAAGTCCCTGTAGGGTACCGCGAAATTTTACCGTCTTTTTTACTACTACTTACTTCTTTAATTCGTCGTGATTTACCGACTATTTTTCATTGAATAGAACTTCTGTTCTGCACTTGACTGCTGTTTCAATAATTCAACATCGTTGGAAAAACATGTATGATTGCGATCGATTAAACATCAGAACCGTACCATCGATGGCAATACAACATCGAGCCTAATCATCGATGTTTTCCAACACCATTGTTGACTTTAAACTCGATACAACAGACAACAGAATTAATATTATGTCAAAATATTATTCCACTTTTAAAAAACTTTCATCTGTGTCGGATAAAGTACAAGAAGCCAGTTCAGCTGTGGCTTCTGAGTTGATTGTAAAAAATATGAAATCCCATACAACTGCCGAGACGACTATTTTGCCAGCATGCTGTAAAATTGTTAAAATTATGTTTGGTGAAGAATGTCTAAGGATGTTGAAACCCAAGTAAATGAAAAACTCTAAACAGCTGATATATTTGGGAAACCCCAGGTTATTGCTTTCGTTAGATTTATTGGCGAATCTAACGTAGTTAAACAGTTTTTATTTTGTAAAGACCTCCCTGAAAATACAACAGGACTAGATATTTTTCAGTTAGTAAACAGTTATTATTTTATCACTGCTGGTTTGTCTTGGCTGTCTTGTTTGAGTGTTAGCACAGACGGTTGCCCTGCGATGGTTGGACACTTAACAGGGTTTCTGGCTTTAGTACAAAAGGAAAATCCAGATATTAATTTCACACATTGTTTTTTACACAGAGAAGCGCTTGTTGCTAAGTCATTAATGTCTGAACTGAATGACGTTTTGCAAACTGTTGTGAAAATGGTGAACTACATCAAAAGTAGGAGTCTATTTAACAGTTTGTGTTCTGCTATGGATTCTACGCGACGCAGCTATTGTTGCATACAGAAATAAGATGTGTCCTTCAAAGATTCTATGAACTTACAGAGGAGCTGTTAGTATTTTTACTTGTGAACAGTCTGAATATGCCAATTTCCTTAGTGATGACACATGGTGCACCAAAGTTGCGTTTTTGGCAGATATTTTTGGGAAATTTTATGTTTTAAATAAGGGCATGCAGTAAAAGCAAGAAAACATACTCATTTCTACTGATAAAATCAGTTCCTTTCAGTCAAAGCTTTTACCGTGGATAAAGAAAGTTGAAAATCAAGCCACATGGGGCATGTTTCAGTTAACAAACAATTGCAATGTAGAACCAAATCTGTCAGACCTTTTTTTTGAAAAGTCTTAGTAAGCTGAATGACAATATCAAAAAGTATTTTCCCTCCCTCGATACGTCATCAATGGACTGGGTGCGAAATCCATACATCGAATCGGCTTATGACACGGCCCTGTTTACTACTGATTGAAGAGGGTGAACTGATAGATATAAAAAACGACCGTGGACTTAAACTTAAGTACAGTAAACTAGTTGAAGAAGCAGAGGGTCAGTCAAAACTGAAGAAAATCAAAGTTAATGTAGATGTTGCATCATTTTGGATTCCCTTCTTCAATGAATAACCACTGGTTACAAAGAAATCTATAAATGCAATAATACCGTTTTCAATTTTTATATCTGTGAATCTGCTTTCTCGTCGATGAATGCCATCAAGAACAAAAATCGTTCACAGCTAAAATCTTCAGAGGACTACTTGAGGGTGTGCTTGTCTACAATTCGTCTTAGAAAGGATTTAATAATAAAGGGTCACCAAGTACAAATATCGCATTAGATATGGTGTCACTATTTTTAATTAGACGGACATTCTGTTTTATACTTCATTATTTTTTATTATCAACTCGTCTCTTTTAACACAAAATATATGTTTGTAAGATCATTAACATTTTGTTTTCTTAATGTTTCAGTAGTTTTCATAATGAGCATAGCATTAACTCAATTAATTATGTTTTAAATTATATTTTTAAAGAAAGTCATATTATTATGTAAGATTATTTACCCAAGTGTGCCGTGGCTGAACAAGTTTTTAACTTAGTGTACCTCAAGCTAAAAAAGGTTGGGAACCGCTGGTCTATGCGCACATAATTTGAACTGAATTTGAGGTATATTGGCGTGTACAACTCCAGTTCTTGTTTTTCTGGAGTTGTCTTTTGTTTTTTACATGTATGCCTTTTGCATATTTGGGTGAAGAATTAAACATCTTAAGAAAGTAGGTCTACATCTAAACTAGATGTGGTACTTAATACTATGAAATACAAAACTCTTCTGGGGAACACCGAAAATTACAATACCTAATCGAACCACCCAACAAATTTTGTGACATACACACAATACAAAATAAGATACAATGGCTACAAATAGCACAGCTGCTAGAGAATGATCAACAGTGATCGATCGAAATGATAGGACATTACATCTAAAAGTACATTACATTATACGCCCGCTCCCGCATTGTTTATGATACTGTCTTGTCGCAGTTGTAAAGAAACATCAGATAAAAAGATAAATACCTACACATATTATTCTAGTCGCGTCTACCACTGCATTTTTCCGTAATATCGGTTATATTTGTTTCTATTCGCATGTATCTCTTAAAAAATTCATCCTTAAGTTAAAAGTAATTACTAATATTTTTTAATGTCCCTTATTAAGTTCCATGGTTTCAATTTCATATTTAGCGACAGGTGTCTTAACATTGTATTTTTAGACTAATAAATTATAGTAAGAGTTTGCAATATGCGGTGTGGAAACCTCGTAATGAAATAAAATTGTATATGCTCTTATTTGAAAAAATGATGAACAACGCGGAGACCCGTCAACTTTAAAACGTACAGGGTGATTCACGCAAGTCTAGCACAGTCCATAATCTTTATTTTTAATGGAACCACATGTATATTTTTATGTTTTTGAAAGTTCTTTAACAACCTGGTCTTAAAGAACTACATTATAAGTAATATAAGGTGAAATTGTGTATAATTTTCGTCAAGAAATTAAATGCAAAACCCAATATATTGAGTCTTATTAGTTATTGTTGATATTGTTTAGAAAATTGAAGACTTTATTTGGCTAGTTTAAAAAAATACCAGTATTTAAAGCGTGATAAATTATTACAGTAAAACCTCCGTTAACCGAAATAATTGGGGGAAAGGCTGTTTCGGATAACAAGAATTTCCGTTAAAAATAACATTGTTTTTACAGTGTTCTTGGTCAAAGTATTGGTGTTAAAAAATACAATGAGGTGATTTCATAATGTTTTCTAATAAGTAGATACAGAATAAAGTAATAAAATCACGGAAAATAAACAAGTTTAACATTCTTTTTTAAAGAAATCTTCTATTTTCTTTTGCGTTTTCGTTTGACAACGATGTTTAGCAGCTATATCTCTCCATCGTTAATTTGCAGAACGTCATGAGTTTGCCTCATTCGACTGTTCGACGAAACGTAAAGCTATCTGAAAAGGACAAAACTTTAGCAATGACAACAAAAATTAAGAACCTTGTCGTGTCCCTAACTAATTAGGCCTACTGTATAAAATTCTTATCTCTAAGGCATTGAAAATCTCGTCGGCGGTCTCGTGCTGCCTGTTGTCTGTTGGGTCGTCATCTTCGGCGTCTGATACGCTCAGGTTGTCTGGATGAAGAACCATATATTCACTTTCTGAGTAATCGGCTGCTAACCACTCACGTATCTCTTCTTGATTCATTTCGTCACATCCCGGCAATTTTTTTTTAAGTTTAATTTCTTCTGTCGTTCCTTTACCATTTTCTTCTTCAGGATCGTTAATCAAAATCCCATCAAAAAGTTTGTTCCAGCATTTGAAGATTTGATCTTGGCCCACAACTCAGCACACCAATAAACAACATGTTTCATTGTTAAAGATTTGAGAATTTCGGGAACACTTTTGGATTCGTGCGTCTCCTGTAATGACAGATGTCTTAAGAATGCTCCTCTATAATGTCTCTCGAATGTCTCTAGTACTCCCTCGTCTAACGGCTGAATTAAGCTCGTGACATTCGGTGGCAAAAATCTAACAATTGTCACCATTTTGTAGATTTTGAGGGTGAGTTGGCGTATTGCCAACAAGCAACAATGCTTTGATGGGAAGGTTTTTTGATTTTAAAAAGGATTTTACACTTGGGACGAATTCATTTTTGAACCATTCTGAAAATAAAGTGGTCGAAATCCATCAGCTTTTTGGCTTCTTTAAAATGATTTGATTTGGAAGTGGCTTGATTTCCCAACACACATAGGCATCAATCGGTGAGTGAAATTAATGGAATTGTTTACGTTTTGCGATAAAAATTTACTTTTTATTGACGAAATTATTGAAACTGTCAGCCGTTTCGGTTAAACGATGTTTCGGTTAAGGGAGGTTTTACTGTAATTTCAAAATTTGATGTAGTAATTGTATTATTGTAATAACCTTGTATTATTCATAATATACTTCTTTGAGATGAGGTTGTTAAGTAGCTTCTAAAAACATAAATATATACACGGTGTTTCAATAGCAATAAAGATGATGGGCTATGCTTGACTTGTGGGAATCACCCTATACATTTAAATTTATGTTTAAAAAGAGCACATTTAAATTTAGAAGTTGAGAGGTTCCAGTGTTTTTTTTTTATAATTTTCTTAAATAGGACACAAACTTGGTACCTACATATTTCTTAATTATTTCACAATGTCACCAACATTCTTTTTGAAAGTATTATATGTCTATGACTATTGCATCGTATTGTCTCATTTTTTCGAATATTTTAACATATAGTATAAACTAACTGAAATTTTTGTTATTTTTGTGACAGGTATTAGAGCTAATATGTACGAGAGAAGCCGGAGCAGTATTCGATGCAGGCGGTTTGAGCTGCATTCTACCATTTATTCGCGATAATGGTCAAAGAGTACACAAAGACACACTTCATTCCGCTATGGCTGTCGTCTCAAGATTATGCACCAAGATGGAACCAGCAGACGCCCAACTACCAACTTGCGTATCCGCACTCAGTTCTTTACTACACCATGAAGACAGCCACGTGGCCGATGGTGCACTTAGATGTTTCGCTTCTGTAGCCGACAGATTTACAAGAAGAGGTGTAGATCCAGCTCCTTTAGCTCAGCACGGTATGTTTTTTATATTACTTACATTAGTTTTAATTGTCAAAACAAATGGCATTTTTCTCAATTTATTAATGGTATTCTTATACTTACTTAGAACGTCTTGTCCGACGAATACGTGACTTATCGGGAAATTAAGACATACTTGGACATTAGTTCTACTCGCATATTGGTATTAGTGCGAGATCGTAAAGAAAAATGTAATCAACGGATAAAAAATTAGATAACTTGGAAATTATAAGCCAGACTGAAGAAAAAGTCTCTTCTATTATGTATATCTTGCAGATATATAGTTATTATGAATATTGATATTGTTCCTGAGTTTTTATTGCTCTTTGATGCTGAGTCTTCGTCGTTCTATATTCTGGGTTCTTATTCAGTATGTTTCTTCAATTCCTCTCTCTTTTTTTATGGTTTTCCTTAGACCATTAGCCTTTCCATATTGTTGGCGCGACTTGTATGACTAAACTGGGTTAATATTTTTATAAACATTAAGCTAATAATACAAATATTAAATAACAAACAAAAGAAACTAAAAAAGTATATTAAAGACAGTAATGAAGAATTTGACCCCCCCCCCCCAGCTAAGAGTTTCTTCAGAATTAAAAAAAACACGTCAGTTTGTATTGCAAGGGGGACGAATTTTCATGCAAAATTCATGCCCCTAAATGTAACCCCCTACTGCCCCGCGTCAACCCCCGTTTTTTTTTTAATAGCAATTGTGGTCGAGTGGCACATCATTTAAAGGTAATTTTTTTCTCTACACGGCACTTCACATCACTGACACATTGGAATCTGATAATAATCTTGTAGAGGATGAACTGACTTTCCAACAGGACGGGGCACCCCTACATTGTGATATACGCGTAAGACAATTTTTGAATCAGCGTTTTCAGGGCGTTGGAGTGGCAGAAGGGGTCCAATAGAGTGGTCGGCGAGATCACCGGATCTTTCACCTTTGGATTTTTTTTTTTTTAGCTAAAATCAAAATATACGCCACTCCGCCTGCAGATCTTGCAGAGTTGCGACAAAGAATTGGTGACAGATAGCCGATTATTGACACCGGAAGTATTTGCAAATGTACGAAAAGGCTTTGAAAATATACTGTATTATTTTATGGAGGTCACATGTGTGTTTTATTTCGAAAATAAAAAAATTAAGGTGTCACACAAATGATGTGCCACTCGACCACACTTGCTGTTTAAAAAAACGATGGGTTGATGTGTGGCAGAATTTTGCATGAAAATTCTTTTCCCTCCCAATACAAATTGGCGTGTTTTTTTTTATTTTGAAGAAACTCTTGGTTTCTGAGTTTCGGGGGGGGGGTCAAATTTTCGTTGAAACACACTGTATAGTATATGGCCGCTGACAGTAATAATATATGGCAGTGGACAACAAAGGAACCAATGTAATGTGTACTTCTCTGGTCTTTTGCTCCGATTTCTGCATTGAAATCACCTGCAACTATTACGAAGTGCACTTTTTCCTCTTGCCTTTTTGGTTGTGATAAATTTTCGTAAAAGGTCTGACTCTGAGATAGCGCGTCAATTACAATGAACAGTGTAAGTCTTACAAGATGACAAAATTTTTTACGACTTTACTGCGGATTGTCGTTTATTTTTTCAGAAAACCGAGCATATTGTTAGAATACTATTAAAACCACATAGAATTCTGGTTCTAACAGTATGAAGACAAATCAGTTCAGAATGGTACTCCACCACTTATTTGCCAGAAGTGATCAGAGAATCAGTTCAGTGATTAAGTCAGTTGGTAATTTTCTCTTGAAAAAGACGAGTACAGAGTATGGATCCAAGAGGAATTGCCTGAACCTTTTAAAACAATACAGCTTTCCATTAAATCAAACACTCAATACTCGAAAAAATAAGCTTTTAGTAGAATTATATAACTTTCTAATGGGTGTAATTATAAGGTTCTAACAAATAACTTTCAAGAACGAAGAAATTTCAGAACACATATTCAAAAACTTTGTTGCTACTTGTTTTTGTTCTCCAGACCTCCACTCCGTCCATATAGCAGAATTGAAAATACATCACATTATTAAGTATCTTGAGACAAAGATAGCCTAAACCGCAAAAGTCGTTTGTGCCGTAAATTGAAACGGGAACTGAATGCGATGATGTGCTCGAGAACATTAACATCCATTTTTAATTTCATGTTATAGTGCTATTATTTATTCTTTTAGTTAATTTGGTTGTAAAATTACAATTTTATACATCAATTTTATTTCAGGTCTGGTCAATGAACTGTTAAGTAGGCTCTCTAATGCTGCCGGGCCAGCAGCTGCCAGTGGTACTCAAACAACACCCGGTAAAACTCCATCTACGAGTAATCCAGCAACAGCTACACCTGATTCCAAAGCGAACGCAGCTTCAATATCGACCATTATTAGCCTCCTTTCAACTCTCTGTAGAGGATCTCCTTCTATAACATATGTAAGTTTTGAGCCACTTTCCTGTTAGTAGTAATTAATAACGTCAAGTTATATGTAGTTGCGAAACTATAGAAATACTGATTATTTTAGTACTAAAATTTATGAATGTTATTAGGATCTTCTATACTACTTTATGATCTATGCTATGGTCAATCCCATATTCGCTGGCACTGAGACGTCCTCTTAATAGAAAGATAAACTGATAGAAAAAATAAAAAAAGTTTGAAATAGAAAAAAAATACTTTATTTTAAACCTAAATTAATCTGAAAAACTTTTGACAGTAAACAATCACATTTGACAGTAAACAAATGTAATTTTAATGTTGTTTAGTAAGAGAAGTTTCAAATTATATCTGCTTAGATAAATTATTATATAAATTGTCTGCTTCGATAAAGAACTTGTTTTATATGTTAATAATAATATTAAAGGAAATATGTATTAATATTAATTAATTGCTCTTCAAATGAAACGTTTGCCAAAAAATTGTTTAGTTATTTTTATAACAATGGAAGTAAACAATTCTAGTAAATTTTTTATTCAATAAAAAATATTTCTGCATTTTTTAGATAGTAATTTGAAAGGCATGAATTGTCAAGTGTTGAGTCTGTTTTGAATCATATAGATTCTCGTGAGAATATTTAGCATATTTAAGTTATTCTAATATAGAGTGATGATAAAAAGGAAAATAACTGCTGCAAAGGTTCGCAAATGGAGTGTTTAAGAAAGTAGAGTCAAATTTGAGAGATTGTGAAGGATATTGTACACGAGGACTTGTTTCTTTGAGTACACTCTTGTTTTTAAATCGTTCGGCAACTACATTGACGATTTGGTGATCATCGGTTACTAAATTACTTTTATGTAAAAGAGCTGGAATTCTTGTGTGCGTATTCTTTCCCGCATTTGATTAATTTTCTTCCAAACTTAAGAAGGGGCGGTATTATGAGTTAAAGTGGAAATGGAGTTTTTCCATGAGTGTTTCTTACTTTGTTTTAAGATATACCTTGCCCCCTTGGCTCTAAGTTTTTTAAAACAAATCAAGTTTTCGTCACTTTTGTTTCGGCGGTACTTATGAAGAGCAGTTTTGTATTCTTTTATAGCAGTTGCACAACGTTTATTTCAAAATATAGAGTTATTTCTTATGTATATTTGAAAATTTATTTTATGTAAATACTTTCTTAACAATATTCCTTATTTTTGAAGTGTAATTGATTAAAGTTGCACTATTGATTTAACTTTGTTTTATCGCGATGACGTTTCATTGGCAGTGACTACGTCAATGCTATTAAATATGTATTCAAAAAGTGCTGTTAATACTCTATTGACATTTTTCAATTTTTGATGTTGAATAATACAATAGATTTACTACTTTTTAAAGAAATAAATGCTTATTTGCGATAAAGAATTGATGGAAATTAAGAAATATGAAAATAGTTTTTTCTTGATAATAGAATTGTTTTTCATGACTAATTTTTAGTTTCTAGATGTGATATCAAAGCATTTATTATCACATTATCACTATACATCATTAGAATGATAACATTATTCCCGTAGCTAATCTAGTAATAAACCAATCAAAAATTAGAATCATCCTTGTTCCTAAATGATTAATTTTTTAATTTATTTAATAATTTATTTTATAGGATTTACTAAGATCTGAGCTGCTGGACGCCATTGAAAAATCACTAAAAGGAGACGAACGATGTGTATTGGATTCAATGCGTCTAGTCGATTTGCTGTTGGTGCTGCTTTTCGAAGGGAGACGAGCTTTAGGAAAATCTGGATCGTCTTCGTCCGGCCAACTGATGCCAAGAATGAGGCGCATGGATTCCGCAGCTGAAAAATCTCACAGACAGCTAATAGATTGTATAAGATCCAAAGATACGGATGCATTAATTGAAGCTATAGGTAAGTTTTAGTACAATTCACAATTTAAACAGTTTCTTTATAGTATATTACATTTTTAATAACGCACACAAAATTTATGATAGAAAAAACTTCGAAATCTACGGCACTGCTAAGTAAAAAATACGATAAAGTATGTGAACGTACTTTGTAGCACAACAAACGATGGACAGTGTTTGAGGTACACAAAATGGACGAGGCCGCGGTGCTGAGTCAGAAGAGATGTGGGGTGGTCCTTAAGATATCCTTACTACCACATAAACAAAAAAAAATGTTAGGTTAGGTTGGGTAGGTTTTGTTGGGATAGGTAGGTTATGTAACCAGAAATATGGCATAAATAAAAGAAAGAAAAATTATAAACAATTTACCTAAAAGGGCGCTACCTTGACTTTTCTGTGATGCACAAGGAAAACTCTTAAAACCAAATACATATATAAACAAGTAACAAGAAACAATCACACTCACCTGATATGTTCGTTCAGGAAACCTGTTGTTACATGTTGTTACAACATGTTGTTACAAACAAGCTATATTTATTATTAGCCGAAACATAGATTTTACTGGACATATTAATTTACATCTTACAAACAGAAATAAACATTGCTATAAATGTCTATTTTATCATATCTTGATTTCTTGACTAATCCTTGATCTCTGTTCTTTAACTATTTAAAATTTTAAGTCTCTATCCTAATAATATTCCTTTTAATTATTATTTTCTTCATGTTTCTCGTATGTGTCCTCAACTTATCCATTTTATTCCTGAGAAAGTATTTTTTTGTCAAAATAAACGAAAATTACAAAACATTAGCAATAGCAATACACAGTTTGGCTTCAGGAATGCCCTTGGAACAAGAGAAGCCTTATTTGCCATGAATGTATTGGTCCAAAGATGCGTGGATATAAATAAATCACTCTATGTCTGCTTTTTAGACTACAATAAAGCATTCGATAAAATTAGGCACAACCGTCTCCTACAACTGCTCCAACGAAAGTATTAGGATACGAAGGACATTAGAATTATTTCGGAACTTTACTAGGATTGAAATAAGGAGAGTATCAGACAAGGATGCACATTATTACCTATCGTATTCAATATGTATTCCGAAGAAATTATCCAAGAAGCGGTAGAAGGACAAACAATAGATATAAAAATGAATGGAAAACCTATCAACAATTTAAGATGCGCTAATAATACGGTGTCCTGTTATAAATATCTAGGTGCTTGGATCACAGACGATACTGATCAAACAAAAGAGATTAGATGTAGAATAGAAATCGCTAGATCAGTCTTTAATAGAATGCGCAAACTCTTTTGCAATCGTGATATCAACATAAAGTTACGAATACGAATGCTGCGGTGTTATGTCTTTTCTACCCTGTTGTATGGAGTAGAGGCTTGGACACTAAAACAGTTGACCACAAAAAACATCGAAGCTTTCGAGATGTGGTGCTATAGGCGCATTCTCAGAATATCATGGATGGACCGCGTCACTAACACGCAAGTACTCCAAACTTTAGACAAAAGATGCGAAATTCTAAATGAGATAAAAACTAGAAAGATGGAATACTTGGGGCACATTGTGAGAGGTGAAAAGTACGAACTTTTAAGAAATATCATGCAGGGCAAAATTAAGGGCAAAAGAAGTGTGGGAAGAAGAAAAATATCGTGGCTTCGTAATCTACGTGAATGGTTCGGGTGTAGTTCGATTGAACTTTTTAGGCGCGCTACTAACAAAGTCGCAGTGGCCATGATGATTTCCAATCTCCGCTAGGAGTGGCACGAGAAGAAGAAGAAGAATAATACGGTACTGATAGCGGAATGTTTCTAAGATATACAGCAAGTAGTAAATCGACTTGTGGAACACAAAGTTTAGAAGAAAGATGTCTACTGTAAAGGGTATCAAGCCAATGATGTGAACTCTACGAAAAAAACTCAACTTATGGTAATCATTACATCACAACAACGACAAGAGAGCCTAATCATCCACGGAGAACAAATATAACAAGTCCAAAAATACAAATGTTTAGGATCAATAACTAACGACAACAACGACTCTACCGAGGAAATCAAAGCAAAAAACTTTAGACAAGAATAACAAGATGCTTCATTTTATCAATTTAACTGCCTTTACCAAGTTATAATGAAAATTTAACTGTCAATTCCAATATTTTAAGTTTCTTGAATCTCAGAATCTTCAATTATCTACTCAGATAATTGTCAAAGTCCGCTTCTGGCACTGGATGTGCCTTTTATACTCCATTAAGCAACATTGAGTCATGATGATAAGAACCAGAGATTGTGTTTACGATCAAACGCATAAAATTGCAATATCTGGGACACGTTATGAGAAATCAGCACCGTTACTCCCTGCTGCAGTCTATATTGCAAGGTAAAGTCAAAGGTAAGCGAGGACCCGGTAGAAGGAGAATATCATGGCTGCGGAATTTAAGAACATGGTTTAAGAAAACCTCAACGGAGCTGTTTCGAGCCGCAGCGAGCAATTCATGATTGCCAATATGATTTCCAACATCCGAAACGGATAGGAACCAGAAGAAGAAGAAGAAGCAACATAGAAAAATGCTTAAATTACAGCTTAAATTAATTGTAGATAATGCTTTTTCAATATTCAGCGCTGAAGCAATTGTAATTTACGCAGGTTTATTACATTTTAAAATACACAAAAGAGGTCTTTAGTAATTGTTCCTAACTCATTTTCTGTACTGATAGCTATTCAGGCAAATATATTTTCGAGTCATAACTTAAACAGTTATTTAAATTAAAAATTTAAATTAGAAAATACTTTATGTAATCTATAAAAAACAAAGAGAGTTCCATTTTTTTGTGGTTTACAGCGGATATAGGCATTTGTAACGAATATCTTCATTTATTACCAAAAATTGCATGGTATGAATCCAGTAAACGCATTTCATTCTAATATGCGATGATTCAACCTGTATATATATATATATATATATATATATATATATATATATATATATATATATATATATATATATATATATAATATATATATATAATAACTGATGTAATCCAAAGAATAAAATCCCTGAAATGGCAATGGGCAGGACATATGGCAAGAAGAACAGATAACAGATGGACCACTAGAACAACTATGTGGTACCCCAGGAACGCTAAGAGACCAAAGGGGCGCCCAAATCTCAGATGGGATTATGATATTAGAAAATTAACAGGAACAACGTGGTCTCGAATAGCACAAAATAGAAAAATATGGGCGCAAATGAGCGCAAATTACAACAACGTATAACTAAGACATCGTCGAATAATAATAAGAACATAGAATAACTTTGAAATAAGGGAGGCTGCACCGTAATTGGAAACGGTTGATAAAGCTGCACATGATGATGATGATGATGATATATATATATATATATATATATATATATATATATATATATATATATATATATATATATATATATATATATATATATATATATATATATATAATATATATATATATATATATATATATATATATATATATATATATATATATATATATATATATATATATATATATATATATATATATATATATATATATATATATATATATATATATATATATATATATATATATATATATATAATATATATATATATATATATATATATATATATATATATATATATATATATATATATATATATATATATATATATATATATATATATATATATATATATATATATATAATATATATATATATATATATATATATATATATATATATATATATATATATATATATATATATATAATATATATATATATATATATATATATATATATATATATATCTACGGCATTAAGTGAACTCCGCCCATGTTAAAATTCAGGTTCAATTGAGCTCCGTGGTCAAGTGGATACCGATATACGGAGCTCACTTGACAATTCCGTAATATTGGTTCAGTCGATTCATCAGCATGTAGAGTTTAATAATTTATCAAAATTTTTTGGAGCCCGTAATTACCCCTGTATCATAAATGTATATCGCTTAGTTCACGTGTATATATTATAGGGGTCGTTCAGATCTTCTTCATTGTATATTTGAACCATACGTTTATCGGTTTAACTAAGCTCTGAGAGTTTGGCAACTGTGCGATTATACCGTATATTTTCAACATATACCCTGAACGGTTTATATGGGCTCCTTATTTTTATCTACTGTTTGTAGACAGTGGAATGTCATACGCATAACACTGTGTAACAGAGGATATCATATTACCTGGTATAACTACGTACTAAAATGTAACTGGTTCTTTAAAAAACAGGTATGAAGATACAAAAGGATTTGGGCTTATTATTGAATGGAATGTTCGCTTGCATAGAAAATTTTATTTTTTCTGTATTTTTAAAGATGTTGTTTTTTCATTTAATATAATTTTATTAGTTCAATGCCGGACTTGATGTTTTTTTTAATTACAGAAATTTCGTAATATATTTTGTTTACGTGAGTGTCTTTGTACATTTTATGTAAGCATCTGATTAATAAAAACTACTTTTATTTTATTCAATCTTCTGCGATATATTGTATAAAACTTTTTTAATATTTTAGTTCTGGTCTTATTTGTGTACTACATGTGATATCTCGATAGAAGGTTATCTCAAAATAAATATGGTTAAGTGCTACAATAGATATTTTTGTGTTAAAATGGGTAGTAGTGTGCACAAAAAGAAAGAATGGTTAATTTGTCTAACAAGGTATATTTGGCAGCAGAAGCATATAGTACAAGCGTCTATGTTTTAAGGGCGGAAGGACGTGCGCCTCATTTTTAGCTGACAAGCTTGCGAAGAATATTATTTCTGGTCCTCAATTTACCTTTTAGTTTTAAACAATAATCTATGACTGACCCGGTGTGATACAAACTATTTTCAAGGAATTTATAGGAAGTCTACAGTTCAATGATTTTATGACAAGATTGGATGTTCAGTTTTGTGAAAACGTCTATGTTGAGGAAATTGAAGGAGCACCCACGAGTTTTTCAGGGGTTTTGGCTGAAAATTTATTCATAGTTTATTTTTATTGTGCAATAATAGGTGTCTCGTCTATATAATAGAAGTCCTAGTATCTACCGGTATGGATCGTTTGTTTGTGTAAATGTTATACAGTGTAGGTGCCTTTATGCTACCCCAAGCGAGACCGTTCTTCATCTGCTACTCTTACCAGTGAGTGATACAAAAAATATTCTCTTATGTTGGCATACGCAGACAATGTAAGTGAGCTTGTTATCTAAGGGGATATCATATAGTTTTTGGAGAAATATTCTGTAATTTAAGGTGTCTTAAATTGGTTGAAAAATACCACCCCTGATACCGGATATTTTTCGTACCCGTCTTTTTTTTTGCCAAGTTTAAGCAAGGTAACAACTTTGGCTTGTCTCTAAATTTTGGCTATCTCCATAATTTGAATACAGTTGTTCATCATGAGGATAAGCCATTGTAGAGTGTTTTTGGTCCAGGTTTCGTAATAAGCTTTGTGCTCAGATCCTCAATGTCGGTAGTTGTATTATTTTTCATTAAATATGTAGATGGTGGATCCAAGCTCAACATCGTTAAAATGTTCTCTCGGCTGACTGGTTTTGTCCTTTCTTACTTTAAGTTATTCTTTGCTTCTTTTGCGACAGAAATAGCATGTCTATATCTATGATCTGGTTTTCAGCGATCAGCTATATACCAAATACCCTAGGTTAGACCCTATATGTGTTTCCTGCACTAGAGATAAGTTACATTCGTGTTTAGCTCATATGTCTGATAAGTTTAAGTAAAGTAAAGTTTCTTGATCTCTAGATATACCCTTAACAGTTATAGACATATGTTATTAGAATAGTTGGTTCTAAAAAGGACCAATTTGACAAAATCATATTAAAGGGGTGACTGAAGAATTAGCCGATTAATTAATTAATCATTACCCGGGGTATGCCCGATTGCGGTGATCTTATTAGTACTTCAATCTTCCTTAACGCGCGTTCTTTGAATCCCATAAGTAATGCATAATCTTTTACTTTTTATTAAAAATTTAAATTTTACATGCCGTGTATTACTTTTTGACGATATTTCGAATCAGATTTGTATAGTAATAATTTTAGGTATTAAAGAGCCTCTTTGTGAAAAATAAATAAGTTTGTGATATCGGTCGCAACTCATATCTAGATAATAACAAAATAAACAGTTAAAATAAGTGTAAACAATTTCAACTACATATATCGGTGCCACTGTTCAGGTGATGGGTTTATCAGAGATTATCAAAGATTACATTTTAATTCAATGTTCTATTTACGTATTTTCAATATTAAAAAAGTAGGAAAAGACATGTTTATGCTTTTATTTTTTTAAATCTATTCTATTTTCTTTTTAGAGTTCCGTCTTTTTTGAACGACCTGTGTTCTTTTTTTAATTGGGCACTTGTCCAAAGCTATGACAAATACTCTTTCCTCTACTATTCTACATTAATATGACTGATTCATTATTTTCTCTAAACACTCTGTCCTCTGCTATTCTACATTAATATGACTGATTTATTTTATCTTTCTTGCAGCAATTTTAATGTTTATCCTGTGTATCTTTTTCTTCTTCTTCTTCTATTTATATAGACATGACTGTCATTTTTCAATGTGCCTCCAGTAAGTTGCCGTTCCATCGTTTTCGTGATCTTCCTACTGATCGTCTTCCTACGGGTTGACCGTCTCTTGCCATCTTTACTACTCTATTTGTTGTCATTCGGCTTATATGATCGTTCCATTCTACTCTTCTATTTCTTAACCAGTTCTTGATCTTCTCCATCTTGCATCTACGTCGTATATCTGTACTTCTAGCTCTGTCCCATAGTGGCTTACCATCAATTTTTCTAAGTGTTTTCATCTCTGCTGTTTCTAATATCCTTTTTGTCCTCTCTGTGTCAGGTCTTGTTTCTGCCGCGTATGTCATTGGTCTGATGACTGTTTTGTAAATTCTGCCTTTCGTTTCTTTCCCGATAGTTTTATTGCTTCATATTGTTTCATTTAGTCAGCCTGCGGCTCTGTTTGCTCTATTCACTGGATCTTCCACTTCAGTTTCGAGCTTTCCGTAGCTAGATAATGTGATGGCTAGATATTTAAACTCCATCACTTGTTCTATTATCTGACCTTTCAGCTCCAATTAACATCTTAGTAAATTTGCTGTTGTAACCATGAATTTTGTCTCTTTTGGGGAAATTAACATGTTAAATTTTCTGGCAGTTATATGAAATTGGTGCAGCACACGTTGTAAATCATCTTCATTTTGAAAGAGTAGTATTGCGTCGTTTGCACAGCAATTTTAATTTGTTTTTCTTCCATTTGGTATCTTTTTTTAGTTCTTACTTTTTTATTATTTCATCCATAATCAGGTTGAACAATAGAGGACTCAGGAAATATCCCTGCCTTATCCCATTGTCAGCTTTATTAGGGTCGGTTGGTTCTTCTTCTACTTTTACTTTTATTGTGTTATTTTGGTATATATTTTCGGTCGTTTTGATTTTTCCTAGAGGTATCTCTCTTGCGTACAATAAGTGGATAACGTTTTTTAATTTGTGTTTCTTCTGCATATCATTATTTCTTCTGTGTATTAAAAGTTAAATTTTGCTTATTATTAAGATTCCCTTAACGTGTTTATTAATTGTCTTGTTTCTGCAGTACGAATATATGTGTATCATGATAGATTGTAATGCATATTTCATTTGCGTTTGCCAATTACTTTTTCACTTCCTCAGCGATAGGTCTTTTTTTCCTCATCAATAACCTTATCTTATCCTCGCTCGATACAGGTATTCTAAGATATTTATATTTCACTATATGCTCTATCATTTGGTTTTTATCTCAAATTTGCACCTATGACGAAATTTATAATACATATCTAATATCTGGTGCTTTCATATGAAACTGGAATAAAACACTTGGTAGATAATATTTATTTGTTTTGAGTACACTTTTTTTAGAACCTAGTACATAAAGGAATAAATATTTGTCTGTTTAGTGTTTTCCAAGTCTGTAAAACATAAACAGGCTTAAATATTAGATTATACATTTATTAAGAATATTCAATATCGAAATTGAAGATTTTGTATCACAAAATATGAATAGGTTTTTACATTTTGTTTGACGTTTTAATCTTCTAATCGGAGTTCATTTTTCAAAAAACTATAAAATTGTGAGAACAAATTGCTATATAAAAGTACGAGGCAATATTCTCATGCTGTGAGCTTTGCTGCTCTGTTACTTGTATAACGCTTAAGCTATTTTTAATTTTTTGTCAATATTTTTGAGGTGTTTCCTTAAATGACCATGTTTAAGGTTAGTACGTTTGATTAAATGAAATTGATATTAATTTAATAGTTTCCATTTTATTAGTACTGATGGTATATAACTAGCATCTGTTGGTACTATATATCAATTTTAACATGTGGAAGTGAGAGCACTCTCTTGTTAGTATTTTCAGTGTAAATTATGTGGCAGCCGTAGCTCAGTGGCTGTGTTACTGGTTTAACAAGCTGGAGGGCCCGGGTTTGAATCCTGGCACCAACAAAATTTTCAATTTCTAATTTAACTGCGCTGCCACCGTGCTTCGGAGGGTACGTAAAGCCGTCGGTCCCGGCTACGAAAGTAGTCGTTAAGTCATGTTAGGGGCGCTTGCGCGACCTGAAAACCCTAACACTAGACCTTGGCCAGAAGGTTACACGAACTTACTTACTTACTAGTGTAAATTATGACGAAACCAGAAATAACCCATAATATTCCCCCCGTGTGATCTTAGTATTTCCATTGATTGAATAATATAGGGTCTCCAATATTTCAGTCAATGGTATGTCAGAGTGGTTTTTATTAATTTTTATATATATTTGCAATATGAAGAAGAAAGTTCAGTATAGGCAGTTAAACAGCTAACCTGTCAATTTAAAAGTAAGAGCAAGTACCAACTTGCTGAAAAGCATACCCATACACAAAAGGGATGATAAAATGTAGTGCACAAACTATAGCGGTATAAGCTATATATTAATTATTAGGATATACAGATTTTTTTCTGATAAACCTATAACGATTGAGTGAATAGGTGAACTATCAAATAGGAGACTATTAGTGTGGAATTAGAAAAAACTTAATAGAGACCTGGACAAAGAAATGAGAGATCAAGTACTAAAAGCAAATAGACTGGCAGGATGCCTTAATAACACTATATGGCTAAACAGACACATTAACACTGAGATGATATCAATTTATAAAGCCAGTGTAAGACAAATAATGACATATGCTTCAGAAACAAGACCCGGCACAGCCACAACGCAAAGAATAATGGAAACGGCAGAGATGAGAGTACTGAGAACAATTATAGGAAATACGCTGAGAAATCAAAAGAGAAGTGAAGACATTAGAAGAAAATGTAACGTAAAGTGTATAAATGAATTTACACAAAATAGAAAAAAAGAATGGAATAATTACATAAGCAGAATGGAGGAGACCCGTGACGTCAAAATTGGAAGAGATAAGTCACGAATCGGCAGAAGAAGTATCGGATGATCGCGCAAAAAATGAAGTGATAACCTTCCATAGAGGTATTATTCCACCAATGAACAAGTAAAATTGCTTATAAAGAGAAATAATAACAAGAAAAAAAAGTAACATCTCTCAGATAAATAAGCGGAACAACAGAAACTGAGTATAAACGTGAAATTCCAGAATTAACATTAAATAAATTACCGCAAATCGTACGAACTGAAATAAGTGTTATTTTCTGCTCATATATATAATAAGAACTATATTTAAACCAAGTGACAGAAAAAAAATTATATATACATTTACTTCTAAATGATTAAGGTCTATAAAATTATTATTAAAGTTAAAGCTTATACAAGCGACAAAGTTTTTAAAACAATTAGACCGAACATAATATCATAACTGTAACACATAATATATACGGAAACAATAAAGAAATAGATATGTTTAGTGGTTATGAAACCGCTTGTCGTCTGCCATGAATTTTATTACAGAATCAAGTTACCAATACCATAAGACACCAAAATATTTTGTCTGAGTAATGACTTACTACGATAAAAAGAAATAGAATACTTTTATAATACACAACGTTATAACGTTGTGTAAACGCATGTTAATAACAATTGGTAATAAAGACATAAAGATACCCACTAGAAAGTTTAAAATTTCAAAACTACAGTAAAATAAAGTTCAAGTATATTATTTTCATTATTTGTTCAATACTGATGCCATCAATTTTTATTTTACATCTAGTTGGTTCTTTGCTGACTACTATTGTTTTAGTTTTCTGAGATGAAATTGTCATAATAAATTCATAATGCCAGGTATTTTATTTCCATTACCTATGTGGTTATTCCATTCTTTTTTTCTATTTTGTATCCATTCATTTATACACTATACGTTACATTTTCTTTTCGATTTCTCAGAGTATTTCCTGTAATTCTTCTCAGTACTCTCATCTCTGCCGCGTCCATTATTCTTTGCGTTGTGGCTGTGTCGGGTCTTGTTTCTGCTAATGCCATCAATTTCTATTTTACATCTGTGGTCCTGTGCTGACTACTATGGTTTTAGTTTTCTGAGATGAGATTGTCATATTAAATTCTTTTGCTCTTATGTTAAATTTGTGGACCAATCTTTGCAGACTATCTTCATCTTGGGCTATTAATATTGCGTCATCTGCGTAACGGAGTATTTTAATTTCTTTGTTTCCCATTCTGTATCCTCTTCGTTTGTTAACGCTTTTGATGATTTGATCCATGATCAAATTGAAGAGCATGGGGCTCAATCTCAACGAATCCCCTTGTCTTATTCTGCTGCCTATTTCTATAGGTTCTGTAAGTTGTCCCTCTATTCTGACTTCAATTTTGTTGTTTTGGTCGATGTTTTCGATAGTTTTTATAATATTTAGGAGAGCTTCTCTATTATACAGAAGATGGATTACATCTTTCAGTCTTACTCTGTCAAACGCTTTCTTTAGGTCAATCAGACACAGAAATGCTAGTCTATTATACTTCAGTGATTTCTCAGTAATTTGCTTTATAACGAATTTTGCATCTGTACACGATCTACCACTTAAAAAACCCGGTTGTTCATCTGCTAAACTTATATTGTGATTAATTAGCACTTGTAAAATTTTAGTTGTAAGTTTTAGCGTAGTATTTAACAAGTTTATACTTCTGTAGTTTTTTGTCTGTTTTTATCTCCTTTTTTATATAGTAGAGTTAGTTCGCTCCTTCTCCATTCTTCCGGCATTTTATTGTGTTTTATAATTTTATTAATTAATATTGTTAATTGTTCTGTCATTGCTGCTCCACAATATTTCAGTATTCGTTTGGTATCTCGTCTTGACCTGCTGCTTTTCTGTTCCTCAGGTTTTCAAGTATTTTCCAAACTTCCTGTACATTTATATTAAGTTCTTTATATGTTGTAATTTCTGATATTTCCGGTTCTAGCGTCGTTTGTTCTTCTCCTGTATATAGCTTTTTTAGGTAGTCAATCCACGTATCATTTTTTATGTATTTTAGTTCTATTAGTTACTTTACCTCCGTTCTTTGACGTCTGATGAAGCGCTATATTTCCTTTTGCAGACGAGAAAAATTATGTTCCATTTCTTTCGAAAAACGTTCCCAGTGACCATTTTTTATTTTTCTTATAAGTGCATGTGTTACGTTTCTAATTGTCTTGTAATTATGTTATGCCTCTTGTGTTTTGGTTGACATGTATTTCAGGTAAGCTTTTTTGTTTTCTTTACATTTTTCCTTCACTTTACTTATATTTCTTTTACCGAGAACTTTCTTGGCCGAGGCTAAGATATTAGACTTAAGTATTGTTCAGCTTTCTTCGACTCCATCACTTTCTGTGATATATGTATTTCTGTTTTTCTCGGTTCTTCTTTTCTGGAATAGGTATCTTGTCGAGTCATCCTGTAAGCTTTCGACTTTTATCTTTGTGGTGTATTTCGGTGTTTTGTTATCACATATATGTGTTTTCATTCGGCACAATACCAATTTGTGATCGCTTCCTATTTCTGCTGATGTTAGTGCTATCTATTCAACAGAATATAGTCTATAATAGATCTTTGTCCTCTACTGTTTTCAAAAATGTATTTGTATTGTTCTTTGTGAGGGAAAAATGTATTATTATTACGTATCTGGTTTTTGCTGCAGAGGTCCGTTAGAAGGTTTCCGTTTTCATTTCTGATATTTTCGTTATATCGCTGTTTTATCGCTGGAACTAAATCATTGCCAACACGGGCGTTAAAATCACCCATAATGATTATATATTTATCATTTGGGGTCTCGTTTATTACAGTCTGAAGGTGTTCCTAGAAGTTTTCCCTTGTGGTGGTATCTTTGTTGTTCTCTGGAAGTGAATTGCTACCACATGCAGAGGTTTAACATCCAGTATAATTTTTACACTTACTATTTTTATATTTGGTGTAAAAAATTTTTGTGTACTAACAGAGCGACTCCTTCTTTGGCTCTGGTTTCTTTGGCAACACCACTGTAAATCATGAGATGGTCATCTATAATAATTTGACCCTTTTCCTTTTTTCTTTGTATCTTTTAACGCACACATGTCTATATTTTTTTTTCTACAAGCTCTTTTGTAATTTTCTGCTCTCTTGTAGAGACTTTACGTTCAAAGCACCGATGCGAAGTGTATTTCTCGTTTACCACAAATTTGTTGTCCTCTTTCTCCCGTTAGTCGTCGTAATGAAATCATTCCTGTCCCGAGGCATAATTCTGTTTCTATGAGCTGTATGGTTTTAAAGTCTATCAGTAGGGTGCGAAACTGGCTGTAGACCCCCTCCTCCTTTATTTGGGCTTGGAACCGGCAACAGTTCTGTCGAGCTACTCAATCTACCCAAAAAAACTGCAGGCGGATTTGAGATATGTTACTTAAGGATGTACTTAATCTCTATTAATTCTTTGATCTGTTTTTTATTCTCTTTCAGATCTGTTTTATATTAGGTAAATTCTTATTTCATTCCTTAGGTAAATTCTTATTTCAAACCCTCCGGCGCACTTTCAGGTCTACATGTTATATAAGTATTTTAGTTTTTTTTTTTCATTTTACTTTTACCCCTTTTTGTACTTACTTTACTTTCCGTGTCCGGAACACCAACAGCTTTAAATTTTGTATTTCCAATGGTTGGCTACATAAATGGCCCAAAAATAAATCTTCTTCTGTGTAGGTCTCTCTCATCTCTGTGTATGCTAGTAGATTTTTTGTGGTAACAAACTTTATAATCATACCGAAGGGGCTTCTAATTTCAGAAACTGTTACACGATTACTCTATTTGATATATGTACATGTAGGTACTAAATGTTTTAGTGCCAATGCATTTTAATAAAAAATACTAATTAATAAAAACGGAGATTTTCGCTTTTCCAAGTTTATAATACACACTTTCTTATGTTTGAAAATATATAAAAGTAATATAAATTACCGCCTTGCTTATTAAAACTAAAAAGTAAAATAAAGGTATATGGCGGTTAACAATTCATATTTAACTACATAAATTAGCCAAATAGTCCTTAAATTCCTCCATGATTAAATTGATAGATATTTAAATAAATTTCAAGTTCCAGAAGGTATCTGCTGTAAAATTTGAAAATCTACTACTAATACAATTATTGGCAACATCGCAGGAGTTTAGAAGTATATGCAATATCGTAAATACGGATCCCAAAAATGGTTTATACTTTTGTGGAGTCCACTTAATCCTACGTGTTGGTCGGAGTCTACATAAAGCGCTACTTAGATAATAAAATACACGGTGTATATTCTACTGGAGTTAGTATAATACCGTTTTAGAACGGAGCTTACATTAACCGCTAGATGTATATATATATATATATATATATATATATATATATATATATATATATATATATATATATACATCTAGCGGTTAATGTAAGCTCCGTTCTAAAACGGTATTATACTAACTCCAGTAAAATATACACCGTGTATACTATTATCTGAGTAGCGCTTTATGTAGACTCCGACCAACATGTAGGATTAAGTGGACTCCACAAAAGGATAAACCATTTATGGGATCCGTATTTACCATTCTGTGTACATTTCTAAACTCCTGCGATGTTGCCAATAATTGTATTAGTAGTAGATTTTCAAATTTTACAGCAGGTACACTTTGGAACTTGAAATTTATTTAAATATCCATCAATTTAGTCATGGAGGAATTTCAGGATTATTTGGCTAATGAAGTTAAATATAAATTGTTAACCGACACATAACTTTAGTTTACTTTTTAGTTTTAATAAACAAGACGGTAATTTATATTACTTGCTTTATATATTTTCAAAAATAAAGTGTCTATTATAAACTTGGAAAAGTTAAGTTTCCATTTTTATTAATTAGTATTTTTTGTTAAAATGCATTGGCAATGAAACATTTAGTCCATAAATGTACGTACATCGGATAGAGTAATCGTGTAACAGTTTATGAAAGTAGAAGCCCCTTCGGTAGGATTATAATGTTTGACTCTGAGATAGCGCGTGAAAACTGTACAACAGGAAGGTCTTTGTAATTTTTCGATTACTGTAGATTATGACATACAATATTTGTTTCATATCGTAGTTGAATTTAAACTACAATAATTTATAAATCAATCTTTAATGACATAATTTTTTACTGTCTAATTTCAATAGGTATGTCGATTTTTAATTAAAATATTTAATGCATTAAAGTCGCGTAGAGATTTTCACTAAACATTTAATTTTAAAGATATTATTATAAAAGTCCAAAAAAAGTATAAAAGTCTAGGGAATTTAATATCCCACTATAGATTTGTTTTATAGATTATCGTAAAGCGTTCGACAGAGCCAAATGGATACACTTATGACTGATACTAAAAGAATTAGGTGTACAACAACACCTAATTTTGCTTATAACTGAACTGTTCGAATACACTACTGGACCATTTAAACTAATATTAAAAGAAAATTGAACTTCAAATGGTAGATTAGCTAACGAAATATAAGTATCTGGGAAAAATTTCTCAAACGATATTAATATTGAAAGAGACTTTAAAGAGCATCTGACACAGCATGCTAAACCGTAAGGCGCCTTAACCAAACAATATGGATATTTGAGAAAAATTATAGCTCGTTTCAGAAAGAATTGTAAATATAACATTAATCTAGATTAAGAAGAAACGCTGAAGAAAAAAACAGTAGCGGTTAGCCTAAATAAAGAAAGGCAAAAATAGATTATATTTGATGTTTTGAAAAAATCGATCCGAAAACCGTATGAAAAACATGTCATAGTATGGACATCGTGCGCGGCGATGCCTCTGCCGTCTGCCTATATCGGAAACTTTTACTACCATTTGACTATTTGTGTACGATTTTGTGTAACGTTAAGTGGCACACCACAAAAAGTGTTTTTATTTTCTCTTTTGTTTAATAATTAAAATGTATTGCTATACTTTTAGATGTTCCAAAAAAAAAACAAAGGATAATAAACATAAATTATGAGGTACAAAATTCTATTATTTTCTATGCGTAAGTTATTATAGACACATAGGCTATCACACAGTTAAAAACTATGAAACCTACGAAAAAAATACAGTAGACTATGACTACATTTGTGTTTTAGCACTATAGTAAGAACAAGATAAAAATCTAAATACCTACATAATTATATTAACGAGAAGTTAATAAAACTTTTGATAGTTATCAGTAAGAGAAAGCCCATTTCAGACTAGATTATGAAAAATGTTGTTGGTTTTACAATATCAGGTACATTTATATAATGATAGGAATACAAAAATAAAAAAACAACTTGCTTTTTCAAAACAACAATCAATCACTTCATTTTATCACAAAAACTTTAAAAAATTGCAATGTAATTGAACCCATTTTGTGAGCTATAACACTCTTATGCGCTTTAGAAGCACAACTATCAGCTAAATGTTCTTCATGTGGGAGTCCTGAGTAATAGTACTCCAACATGGTTCTCCTGTAAATTGTCAAACTTAGTCTTAGATAACAACGACAACCTTCTTAGTATTTATGTACAAGATACCGTCTACAATTATGTGATTATGTGTACGTGCCAATATTCTTTTAAAAGAGATTAATAAAATTCGCGGGTAGACACCGCGACATCGGTATGTCCCGTAGCGATAAATTTACCATTTTATTGTAATTAGCATTTAAAAATGAAATTTTCATCTTTCATACAAACATCGATAGTTTTTAGCTATGGATGTATTTGGGTCACACAATCCTGTAGCAGATTTAGTCTAAAAAGTTTTATTTTACGCACAATTAGCACATTGGCTCTGGAAATGACCTATACATATACATTATTAATTATTTCCAATCAAGATTTTTAAGCAGCTCTGCACCATTGGTTCATTTTTGTTGCTTTTTTATTTGCCCTTTCTTTTTATCGTCATTATTACATAGCGCTACAACACTGGGTGAGTCTTCGCTAACTACAACTTTTCTCCACGTTGATCGGTCTTCTATGAATCTGCAATCAAATGAAATATTAATTTTTTGAGATATCCGATTTTGTGTCCGATCTAACTTAGTCAATAAAATTAATTCTCCTGGACTTATAAGAGCTTTCTTCATTCAGTATCTGTTCCTAATCTATACGGATTTGTAGCAGTATAGTAATAAAACCTTATTTGTTTTAGTCATTCTTCATAATTCGCATCACTATATTAAAATAGGTCTGAAGTTGTTCTTTATTTCTTCAGTGGCTTTATTATTAACTGTGATTATTGATCCAATATATTTAAAGTCTTCCATACTTTAAAAAACGTAGTTGTTGACTTTAATGTTTTATCTAAATTCATTGAATTGGTCTCTTCTGTGTATTTGCTTGTATTTGGTTTTCACCTCGTTGATTTTAAGTAAAACTTTTTTCATGCTCTCTGGACTTTGTTGAAGATGTCGTTTAGGAACGGGAGAGAGTTTCCTATGAAATCTATATCATAAGCATCATTCTAGGAGCTGCTTTGTTAATTGACCGTTAATGGATTACGTGTTAAAAGGACGTTATTTCTATTTTGGTAAGCTGTTCGTTCATTTTTGATTTATTTGAATCGAGAATCTGTATTTTATTAGATCTCTGGTTTATTTATTTATATCTCTGGTGTTTTGTTTCCTGTATCGTTATTACAAGGAGTTTGCTGGATACCGAAATAGGGAATCCAGTGGTACGTATATGATCTTTTGACTACCAACATTAGAAAATTTGTCTTACTGTAAAATCGTGATGATTTTACTAGAAAATATAATGTTGTTTAATAATAATGAAGTTGTTTCGCTTTGCCTTCTCCATCGAGGTCGCAGTGAGACTGCTATCGTTATACCTTCTGGTATTTAATATTTTGCCGGTCAAGCAACAATTCCAAGAGTTATTAACTTGGTACTGATATCTCTGCTTCCCGATTTTAGCAAGCCATTAAAACTGCTACATTCATGCTTTCTATTATCCAACGACCAGCCAGACGATTAAATATAATAGCCAAGGAAGGTTTTGGCAATTTAATAGGTTTTTTGTGTGTTAGAATATAATTTCTCCAAAAAAGTAAAGATTATCTATCCGCTATCCGGATTTAATCCATCGATTAAATATTAGAATACTATTGAGTAATGCTATTACATACCAGCAAAAAAAAAACGGTATAATAGTCAGTAACGAGAAAACCAGATAAATGTTCATTAAAAGACAAAAGAGACGATGTAGAATAGGGCATATAACGTAACAATAGACCCATATAATTTTGAAAGGTTTGAAAATTTAAATCCAGAAGTGTAATACAAACTACTAAAATCAGGATATAAAAAAACAATGTAAGTAAAACTCACAAGAAAAGCCCCAGAAATGTTTTACGACCGGGAACTAATGCTAAGGTCAAACAGGAAAATAAAGATTGGATTTAATTTTTTTGCTTAAAACTTAGCATTGCCAGCTTGTATTCTGTTATTCTCTTTTGTAGTGTTTTTGTTAAAAGTGCTCTTAAATCCCAACTATTTAGGCTGATGAACCATTTTAAAGTTGTACTGGTCTATTAAAATATTATGTCCTATTCTGTTTCGTAGTGCTCTTCTTATGATAGCCATATATTTTTTTTATTATCGTTGATTTGGAGGACCCTTTTCTGCGCTTTTTCTATTGAATGTATTAATGTTTTTTTGTTACTAATAATTATACTCGCTACTATATTAAACTCATCCTCGAAAGTCCGTATAATCTGAAGACCTTGATTATTAAACTGTGAGATTTTCTGTATTAGCTTTCAGGGCGATGCTTTCCAAAACGATCGTAAACACGATTGGAGATACGGCATCTTCCTGTTTGAGGTAACTGTACATTTGAAAGTAAGTTGACAGTTATTTCCTTAGGTATGCCTAGTTCTTCCATAGCATTTTAGTTACAATCTTATAATTATATCATATGTTTGTTTAAAATCTATAAATAACTAGCTTAATGTTTTTTTATTCCCATTTCATTTCCCATAACATTTTTCATTAAGTATATAATGTTCCTAACTTCACATTAATCTTTCCTGATTTCACATTTGTGGTTGCTGTATGTCAAAGAAGACACCATATTCCATAGCGGGTGCTATGATTCCAATGGGATAAAGTACAACCTACATATTTATTGCCAAAATTACTTTGCTGCTGTACTCTGAGATAGCGCG
>NW_027312211.1:0-35350 GCF_040954645.1 Diabrotica undecimpunctata | reverse complement strand
ACGCGCTATCTCAGAGTTTTCAGGGAATGTCACCAACTAAAGAGGATATTCGGAATTTGTAACAGAAAATATTCGGAAAATTGTAAATAAGAAATTTGGATCTTGTGCATTGTGTGTTCGTTGTGGGCCCATATGGATTATGCAAACCATGTAAATGGTTTGTACTGTTATAATACTTTTTTTGGTATTTTTCACACACGTGAACTAAATAACAAAATGGGGATCCAGTTTTAGGCATTTTCCTCTAGTAATAAAAAAATTGTAAGAAACTTTCGACCCGCCAATTTTCAGTGTACAGTCAATTTTTTCTGCATATAAAATTTCAAACATAACATGGAAAGCTTTCCCAAAAAAAAATTTTCAGTGTACAGTCAATTTTTTCTGCATATAAAATTTCAAACATCAACATCGAAAGCTTTTCCAAATAGATATTTTATATTAAGCGTCAGACGAAATAAAATGATTTATTTCTAAATACACGCTATCGATACTCTATCCGATTACGATAAAGCAACGAAGTTTTTGCAGCAGCGAATATCTCACAGAGATGGAAATGAGATTCATAGACGTATATACCGAATTACATGAACCTACAAAACAAATATTTAAAATACGGTTGAAGCTGCTTCCGTATACATACACTCGTCATATATACGGTTTGGAAACTTTAAGGATGGCTAAAAAAATATTTTTTGGGGTCTCTAAAAAGAAATGTTTATGAAAGGTCTTAAAAATATTTCGCTCAAAGCATTGAACGTTCTGAAATTGTTCTTGTTACATATATTTCATTAGATTTTATACCTAATATAAAAATAATGATTAATTATAAATTATTTAGTAGCTGATTTACTAAAATAGTCGATCAAGTCTTGTAAACTAATAATTCAAATAAAAATGTGTTTCTGGGTATTAAAATTGAAAAGAAAGGTGATTTTTTATTAATTTCACAGAAGAATTTCCCTATATCTGGACAAAACAAAAACATACATCGATTGTTACAACGGGAACGACAATAAACGAAAAGAGGCTCAAATTACATCTATTGCAGGAAGAATCAATAAAAGATTTATACAAAAGAAGACTAGACCAAAAACTAGAAGAATTCAGATATGACACGTTAGATGAAATGCATGAACACATAAAAACCTGCCTGATTTCAGCGGCCTTAGAAGCCCTTGGAGAAGACGACCAAAGGAACACCCATCAGAATATCAAATTAAGGGAAGACACATTGAAATGCATAAAATAAAAGAAAAAACTACACATAAAATACCTAAACACCAAAAAACAGGAAGACTTAGACCTATATAGAGCGAAAAACAGAGAGGTAAAGAAAAGAGTAACAAATGAAAAGAACGAACGATGGGAACAAGCATGCACAGAGATAGAATGACATATCGGAGGAACGAGAAATTCAGAATCATGGCGAATATTAAAAGCACTTCAACGAAATAAGACAGAGAAAACCCAGATCGGCAAAATTAGTGAAAACGAGTGGCAAGAATACTACGTAGAACTACTTACAGAAAACCGTCCCCAATTTCAGGAAGAGAATATAGAACATGCAGGAAATGGGGCATACGACCAGATAGAAATAAGCCTGGCAGAAGTTAAGAGAGCAATCAAGACATTGAAGAACAAAAAAGCCAAAGGACCCGGAGGAATACCAAACGAACTAATTAAAAACGGAACGGAAAAGTTATTCCGCATGCTACATAGAATGTTCGAAAGAGGACTAAATGGAGAAGAAATACCTGCGGAATGGACACAAGCATACATCACATCCATACATAAGAAAGGAAACAGGAAAAAATGTGAAAACTATAAAGGAATTAGTATAATATCGTCGGCAGGTAGACTTTACGGGAAAATTATTAAAGAAAAACTAGAAACTGAAATAATAGGAAAAATTGGAGAAGCCCAAGCAGGGTTCACAGTAGGAAAATCATGCCTAGATCATACGTACACATTAGAACAACTAATAGAGAAGAAAATGGCAAAAGGTAGACCGGTCCATCTGGCCTTTGTTGATCTAAAGAAAGCATATGACTCAATACCTAGAGTCAAATTATGGGAAGCAATGA
Organism: Diabrotica undecimpunctata; assembly: GCF_040954645.1. Lineage (NCBI taxonomy): Eukaryota > Metazoa > Arthropoda > Insecta > Coleoptera > Chrysomelidae > Diabrotica > Diabrotica undecimpunctata. The sequence goes on along the minus strand of NW_027312211.1, from coordinate 33,266 downwards.
ATGATCTCGGAATCCGACAAACACTAATAAAAGCAGTTAAAGCACTATACAAAGAAAACAAAGTAGCTATTAAATGTGGAAATAAAGCCTACAATCCATTTAAGACGACAAAAGGACTTCTACAAGGCTGTGCTACGTCCCCTACTCTGTTTAAAATATTCTTGGAAAAGACACTCAAACCATGGAGGAGAAAGTGCGAAGGAATGGGCATACCAGTAAGAGACGAATACCTATACACCTTAAGTTTTGCCGACGATCAAGTAGTCATCGCACAAGATGAAGAAGATCTCAGCTTTATGCTCAGAAAACTAGAAGAAGAATATAAAAACAACGGAATGGAAATAAACTTAGAGAAAACCGAATACCTAACAACAGAAAACAAGGATATAAGAAACCTAGAGATAGACGAGGGAAGACAAATAAATGGAACAGATAAATTCAAGTATTTAGGAACCATAATATCGAACCAGGGAACAACAGAAGAAGATATAAACAACAGACTGAGACAAACAAGAAACTGTATAAGACAACTAAACTCAGTGTTGTGGGATAAGAACATTACGATAAAGACAAAAAAGAGAATATATAACACCCTGACAAGAAGTATCCTGACATATGGGTCCGAAAACTGGACAATAAACAAGAGAAATAGAGGTAGAATAAGAGCAGTAGAAATGGAGTTCCTGAGGAGAAGCTGTAGACTTACAAAAAGAGACAGAATTGAAAACGCAGAGATTAAGCGGAGAATGGGAGTGCAATCAGACATAATCGACTATATAGAGGAGAAGAGACTATCCTGGTACGGCCACGTCAGAAGAGCGGACAGAGGACGCTGGATAAACAAAATCACAGAATGGAGCCCGATTGGAAGAAGAAAGAGAGGAAGACCCCGAAGGTCATTCAGAGATGAAATCGACGAGGCTATGGAGAAAAGAACCCTGCGAGATGGAGACTGGAATGACAGGGAAAATTGGAGAAAACGGTTGAGTGAAGGAAGACAGTGAAAACTGTGGAAATCCTTAGTAGTAGTAGAAGAATTTAATTGGAAAAGTTTTAAACCAATTTAATATGAAATATTGTAAACCTGCCTATCTGCCTATTCAACCAAAATTCAATTTAATTAAAAATGAGAATGATCTCCCTAATGTGCCTTACAAACAACTTATTGGATCACTATGTTTTACAGTAATTTATGTTAGTCAATTTCAAAACTGGTTGGTATCAACCATTGGAATCATTAAAAAATGTTTTGAAATATTTAAATAAAACTGAAAATTTTGTTTTCAACATATCTAAAATCTAATAATACTGTCATAAATATTAATGCTTTTGTAGACATTGATTTTGCTCACAATATTAATGATCAGTAAAGTGTAAGTGGAATTGTTTTAAATTTTAATAGTAATATTATTTTTTGGAAATCAAAGAAACAGTCATTTGTAGCAATTTCTAGTACTGAGATAGAATATGTTGCTTTGTCAAACTGTATAACTGAGTATCTCTTTCTTAAACACTTATTAGAGGATGTGATTTGTAAAATTGTTGATCCAATAATGGACCGAGTAAAACAGTTTACCTATCTTGGAACAATAGTAAACGAACAATGTGATCACTTACAATAAGTAAAATGTAGAATAGAGAAGCCTAGGAGTGCATTCAACAACATGACCAAACTCTGTAAAAGCCTCAACTTTAATTTGGAGATAAAAGTAAGGCTCCTACTTACTTACTCCTAAGAGTTGAATCCTGGACACTCACTGAAGCGATAGAGAAAAAACTTGAAGCCTTTGAGATGTGGCTATACAGAAGAATTCTAAGGATATCATGGACGGACAAGATAACCAATGAAACTGTACTGCGAAGAATGGAGAATACTAAATACAGAATAGAGCACTAAATACAGATTACTAAAAATAATCCTTCAAGGCAAAGTATTCGGAAAGCGAGAAATTGGGAAAAGAACAATATTATGGGTAAAAAACTCGAGGAAATGGTTCTCCACAACAACAACTAATCTATTTAAAGCATCAGTTAATATAATAATTATAGCCAGAATGATCGCCAATATTCATAACGAATAAGTACCAACAAAAGAAGAAGTCATGCACAAAGATTGCTTGCACTTTAGAACCAAAACGATCCAAACATATAGATGTTCGTCATCATATTATTAGAGATTGTATTTTTTAGAATAAAATTAAACTGGTACATGTACCTAACGAACATCAGTGTGCTGATACGATGACAAAAGCATTATCTTGTGTTAAGTTCAAAAATTTTAGAGACCGTATAGTATCTGTAGTATTACTACTGATAGTGATTGATACTATCTGATACTATTGTTTAATAATTAGTTTTAAGTTATTTGACTGAATTCAGGGGAGGTGTTAAAATACCACAATTTCTGTTTGATTTGACATATCATGTCAATCATGATTTGACATGTCACATAAGTGACATATGTCATGTCAGATTGTAACTCTAGAATAAGTCAGTAGAGTTCACTTGATGTTGTTCGTTGTTGTATTGCAATGGCCCTTGGCTATTAAGATTCCTATTAATAAAAGTATTTAATAAATAGTAAAATATTGTTTGTTTTACTGATTTGAATCCAGTAATCACTTCAAGAAATACGTGTTGTGTAAAAGACTTTGATAGAATGTAGGATTTACCACCGTCACAACAAAGTTATCTAATCTAATAAATGGCTAGGATGGCAAGTCACACGAAAACGTTTGTCTAGGACAATAACTCCTAGGGTCACCTAGAAAAGGAGTCTGAACTACCAACTGACATTTCAACCCACTGAGTCAATCATATTTTGTTCTTGAAACGATATGTTTAAATAATAACACTAATAATATTAATAACATATTCATATAATTAATATATGCGATTAATTTTTTCGCAAAATTGACAAAAATATTGGTTTGTGCAAAAATTCCTTGTGCAGACTGTCAGCGATCTTATATAGGCCAAACAAATCGTAGAATCCAAGATAAGATTTATGATCATTCCATTTTTATTCGAAATTTTGATTTAATTTCAGCTCTAGATCCACCATCTTCTTATATATATATATATATATATATATATATATATATATATATATATATATATATATATATATATATATATATATATATATATATATATATATATATATATATATATATATAAGCGGGGATCCTACAGCTTCTGCCGCTTCCCGCATTTCGATCGCCATCTTTTTCTATCTCTCCAGGTGTCTTCATCAATGGCTCTGTCTTTCATGGTTTCCATAACACCTTGTATCCAAGACTTGGCTGGTGTTCCTCGTTTCCTTCTATTACTTGGATTGTATTCCATAGCTCTTTTTGGCCATCTGTTGTCGTCCATCCTCTGTACGTGTCCATACCATATTAACTGTCTAGTTTCTATTCTTTCAGAAGTTGTATGTACTCTATCTGTTTTTCTTCTAATTTCAGAATTAGGTATACGTTCTACTCTTGATATACGGCAAGCTCTTCTTAGGTAGTCCATTTCAACCGTGTCAACTTTTTTCTTTCCTTTTACTGTCATTTGCCAACATTCTGCTCCATATGTAAGAATGGGCTCTACAATTACTTTGTAGATAGTCATTTTAGTTCTCATAGTAGCTTTGTTGGACCAAAGTATCGAATTCAGAATTTGAACACTCTTCCTGCCTTGTTGCATCTATAGTCTATATCTCGTTCCGTTGTTCCTTTACTGCAGATAATACTTCCCAAATATTTGTATTCGTAGCACCTTTTCATTTGTCTAATTTTCAAATCCGGGTCTTCGTCTTCACTGCCTATTCGCATATATTCTGTTTTAGACATATTCATACTCATCCCCCATTTTTCGTATTCATCTTTGAGCTTTCTAAGCATATAATCTGCATCTTCTTCACAGCTTGCAATTAGTACTTGATCATCTGCAAAGAACAGCGTTGTCAGATAATGGTTGTTAAGCTTCAACCCCATTCCCGCACATTTTTGTCTCCACTGGTGCAGTGCTTCTTGGATATATATTTTGAATAGGGTGGGGGGAAAGACAACATCCTTGTCTCAAGCCTTTCGTTACTGTAAATACCCTTGAGAAAGTATTTCCTGTTTTTACAGTGCTTTCAGGACATTTATAGATGTTCAGTATTGCTTTTAGATATGTTTTACTAAGGTCCGTTTTCGTCAAGACACTAAATAAGAGTTTTAAAGGAATTGTATCATAAGCCTTCTCCAGATCTATAAATACCAGATGCGTAGGGAGGTTTCGAGCCGTTCGTTTTTCAATTACTTGTTGAAGGGTAAATGTGTTGTCCACGCACGATCTTCCTGCTCTGAAGCCGCTTTGTTCTTCAATTTCTTTATACTCCTCTTCTATTCTTCTTTTCAATATACGACCATATAACCTTCCCAGCGAGCTAGTTACGCTAATGCCTCTATAATTTCCGCATTCTTTTCTGTCTCCCTTTTTATAAATGGGGCTAATGTGGACCATCTTCTTACAGGTCACAAAAATGATTTTGAAAACTCCAGATCTATAGCTCCCATCCGCTTCTATAAACCAAGAATTGTACGAGAAGCCATAAAAATTGAAAAAAGGCTAAATTGTCTCAATAAAAGCGATGAAAGCATTCGATTACCTTCAACATGGAGACCTCGCATAAAGAAAATATCGTTCGCTCGACTCTTCGATCAAAATACATATGACAAAAACATTTGCACCAAACCCTCGCGCCAATCCTAGCGTCAATCCCCACGTCAACCTCCACGCCAACCAGCACCCAAACCACGTTACCATCGTTGATATAAATTAACCATCTGCTATTCCCTGTAGCAGTAATGCATTGATTAGTGATCAGTGTAGTAGTGTCTGGGGATTATGGAGACTGAGACCCTGGAAGTACTAAAAAATGTCCGAATGCGTCATCTACTAAACTGTTCAGATGTTAGTTGCACTAGAATAAACCTATTGTTTGCTTAAAGTCACAATGGGGGTCCATAATTACTTTGTCTTTACATTGGTTTACATTTTTGCTTTAAAATTAAATTTTTGCCAACAAGTGTGCACAGTTAAAATGCTATATAATAATAATATAAAATAAAATTTGTATACATAAAAAAATAACAAAATATTATCAACACCTATGTATATTAAGGGTTATAAATAATTTTTGCGGTCACACAAATTCAAACGATCTGTATTGTAGTTTGATATGTCCCCATTCTTGGTAATTTTATTATTAATAATAATTTTATGGTACTCTCGATACACGTAAATTGACAGTTTTACACTGGCATTAAACTTTAACACTTAAATGGAGCTATTGCATATTTAACTGCTCAATGTCCGTTCATATCTTAACATGCACTAGGAACTCTGAGATAGCGCGAAAGTACAGGTTAAAAAATTTAACTGTTTTATTACTAATAAAACATTTAAACTCAAATTTTATTTTAAATATTTTAATAATGTTTACCGTTTCTACTCTAGAACTTCCATTTCTATAAATTTTAGTTTCTTAAAATTTAGTTCTATTTTGCTTTTTTTCTATTTCTTCAACTCTGTTTAATATACTGAAAGTTCATTTATTGATCTTGTGATAATATATACTTAATCTAGAATAAACGCTTTCTTTCGTTTTTATTTCGCTTTCTCTTATTATTTTTTCTAGCACTAAATTAGAACATACTGTGGATACAGGGCTTCCCTTAATCGTTGTAATCTTTTTGTTTTTTCTTTTCGAATTTCTTTACTTTAATTTATAATGCCTAACCCGTTATGCCATACTTAACAATTGTATTAATTTTGTATTTATACCAAAGTCTTTTAGAATCTTAATCATCTCTAGGCTTTTTAAAATACTGTATGCCTTCTTAAAATCTATACTATATCGCAGACCGTCTGAATTGGAACTGCTGGAATTGGTATTCCATCTATTACCAACTTATTTTTTTCAAAGAATAATTTGATAGATTTCGAATATGTGCTTAACTTTTTTTGTAGTATTTTCTGTTAGATATTTAGATTCTTTATATCATTTGGTGTTTTTTGGTTATTTATAATCGCCAGCACCCAATTTATCACTTTGTCATATTCTTTTAATTTTATTGACACTTATTTTAATTTGTTTACAATCTTCTAATACTAATACTTAAAACACAATATTTACTGGTCGCCACAAATTCATTTTCTCGATTTAGTCCTACAATTTTAGTTATCTCTACTATAGGCGCTTCAGCCATTCAGGAACTTTATCGGCGCCGGCACCTCTCGGAAACCTTGGAATGATCTCGAAAGCGGTACCTAGACTCCTCATTACGTCAGCCCTTTGAAATCTCACACCGTAGGTGAACACCTGTTTTGACCAGTACCTTCTAGACAGTCGTAGATGATTGAACGCTGTCATAATGTTCGGTAGTAGGCACGGGACTGACATCATAATACCATTACCATTTGTTTCGAATAATATTCCCATATTCCCATACTTTACACTATGCTCCTAATCAGCAGATAGACAAATTTACTAGCATCCACCATTACACAAAAACATTCAAAATACCAATATCACTGCACTTAAGGTATGATTCTGATAACGACATTACTTTGCAGTCATAATTTGTATGAAACTGCTTCCGATATATGACTGAACAGAACGTCAGTTGCTGTGCCGCCCGACGGCAGACGGCACACTTTACAAACACAGTACTGCCTTTAGTACCGTCGTAAAGTTAGACGACATGGAAGTATTGACAACTAAAGAAAGTGGTAGAATTAAACAGACATTTGTAATTACTTTCAACTTAAAGGACTACCCACTGGCGTAGGAAATACGAACACAAGCAGTTTAAGCAATACGTAGTTTCATAATTAAATGTTACTGCAACTAAGTTAATATCTAGCCAAAGTTTGAGCGCAAGTTTTATTGAAACCGACGATCACTGTCACCTTACACTAGCGACACACTACACGAGCACTGATACAGCTTAAAATGTTACTAATAATTATCACTTCAACTAAGTATGTTTTCTTCAATATTAGAATACTAATGAGCGTTCAGCTTTTAACTATAAGGTATGTAACAATAACTAATATGCGAGAGTTCAAACTCTAAAAAAGAAGCGACCAGCTCAGCTGGGATACAATTTTATGCTGACCACATTTTGGCAGTCAGGAGCATGGCATTTGCGGGGGACGGGGGACAACTTCGATATTTCTACACAGAGGTAGGTAAAACCCACCTTTTGAATTCTTTTAAACAGGGGAAATTTTGGGAACTGGTCAAAGAAAGTTAATCTGTCGGTAAAAATATCTTTTGAATACATTTTTGGCTTTCATAAGAATTTGCTGGAGAATTTACCTAGGTAGAATTTAAGACATGTAAGTTAATTGCTACCAGTGCGTAGCAACACTTGGATACATTTCTTACAGAAATTTATCCAGCAAGTGATTATTTTACTGATCTAGTGCCTAAATATCCCTGTTTATTCTGCAAAAATGTGATACAACTCAAAGAAAATGTTTGGAGGGAGATCGCCCAGAAGGTGAATAAAACCTTTTTATCAATGTTTACCTCAAGAGCCTTCTTCCAGTCTAGTTTAGTAGGTACAATGGTTGTGTAGGATTTCTTCTACTAAAGCAAGAATACAATAACAAATTTTATTCTTCTTCTTGCAGTAAAACTTGCAGCATTTCGTAATCCATATTTTTTTATATTATATTTACCCTCAACTGTTTTATGCCATCACGTAACTAAAGTTGCTACTGCTAACTTCGAAATTAATGCAACTGTTGGAATCGTACCTTTGGAGCAATGGTCTAAGACACCTTTTGGCCATTTGTACAAGTAAAATATCTTGCCCAGATTAAAATTATTTGAATTATGATCATTTTTAAGTAAACTGTTTGATTTTTTAGAATGTTTTTATTTGTTTTTAGATACACGACATACCATACGCCGAACAAGATGCAAACCGTGAATCCAGAGGCCTTCTATTCGAATATATGGTTGAAGTGGCTGTTATTTTTGGTGCCAACAGAAACGTTGCAATAGAGGATGCTAGGGAAAATATACGAATTCTCGATAAGCTTGGAGAGGTAAATCTTGAATTGCTTGAAATATTTTTTTTAATAATTGCTAAATGTTTTATAACAAAATGACAAATGGTCGTTACTAAAAGAAATCTACTGAGGGGACTTTTAACAGGATAAAATAGGATATGGTGAGTAGGTACTCAGCTTTGAATACTTCTACTGAGTACGTAATAAAATAATAGAAAATCTAATAGAGCGGTGAAATGCTATTTCCCTATCTCAGAAAGAGTAATGGTACTGAAGTTAGTCATGCCAAACTGAATTTGATACAAGTTTATGCTCCTACGGCGAATGCCGACGAAGAAGAAGTAGAATTATTTTATCGAGATATCGAAGAGGCACTTAGAATAACGAAAACAAGAGAAATCACGATAGTACTAGGTGATCTCAATGCAAAGATTGGAAAGTGACAAAGCGGAAAGTGTATAGGAAACTATGGTCTGGGAAATCGAAACGAGAGAGGAGACCGTCTGTTACAATTCTGTCAAGAGCAGAACTTTATTATTACAAACACATTTTTTATGTTACCAAACAGACGACTGTATACATGGCGATCGCCCGCAGATACATCGGAGAAAGTAGTCAGGAACCAGATAGACTACATTATGATCAATGAAAGATACCGTAATGCTGTTAAAGCCGTGAAAGCATATCCTGGATCAGACGTGGCCTCAGATCACAATCCACTTATAGCCAAAATTACACTCACCCTTAAAAATATTAAAAAACATCAAAGAATCCCTATAATAGACACAAGAAAACTTAAAAAACCTAAAGTAAAAGAATGCTTCCAACATGAACTGCATGTGAACTGCAACAAATTAAACACAAACACCAATGATATTGACGAGTACTGGAATCGACTAAAAGATTGTCTACTGGAACCCTGTAAAGAAATACTTAAGACTTCCTCAAGGAGAAAAGAGGAATGGATAAATGACGAGATACTCAATATGATGGAACAACGGAGACAATTTAAAAACAAGGATAACAATAAATACAGAGAGATAAACCACGAGATTAGAAAGACGATAAAGCAGGCAAAAGAAAAATACTTTGAAGAGCAATGCAAAAAGATCGAAGACCTTCAAAATAAATATGATCTTTTTAACCTACACAAGAAAGTCAAAGAACTGGCAGGACTAAGAAAACAAAATCCTACTTGTGCAATTCTGGATAGACACCGTACTGCTATAACACATACGGACGAGAAAATACAAAGATGGGCAGAATATATCGATGAATTGTTCGATGATGAAAGAGGAGATCTGGAGCACATAGAACACTCTGAGATAGCGCGTGGTCCATATATTACAAATGAAGAAATATTGCACGCATTAAAAACAATGAAGAGCGGGAAAAAGCCGCCTGGATCCTGATATGCTTCCTATAGAAATCCTAAAAATTCTAGATGAGAAGCATATTGATGTTTTAGTGACACTCTTTAGCTGTTAACGAACAGCTGTCAGAAGAAATTGAAATTAGATGTGGAGTAAGACAGGGATGCGTATTGTCGCCAATTCTTTTCAATGCCTACTCCGAAGAGGTCCTGAAAAAGCACTTGAGGGTGAAACAGCTGAAATAAAGGTAAATGGAGGTCCCATTAACAACATTAGATATGCGGACGACACTGTGATCTTAGCCGAAAACATTAAAGATCTTCAGAGACTGGTGACCAGAATAGCAGAGTATGGAAAAGAGTATGGTCTAACAATGATGTCAAGAAGACGAAATTTATGAGAATATCGAAACTCAAAGAAATAACGAGAATCTTCTAATAAACGAAACCAACGTCGAACAAGTGGACAAATATGCATACCTGGAAACAATGATTAACTACACAAATGATTACAGTCAGGAGATAAAAATAAGAATAGAAAAGGCTTAGAGCAAATTTCAATAAAATGTACCAGGGATTTAAAACTGGAACTAAGAGTTAGTTTGGCGAGGTGCTATGTTTTTTCGACTTTATTTTATGGAATGGAATCTTGTACCTTGAATGCAACATCAATGGAAAAAAACTGGAATCATTTGAGCTGTGGGTGTACAGAAGAATTCTGAAAATATCATGGACAGAACACGTTACAAACAAAGAGGTTCTGGGAAGGATGAACAAAGAAATGGAAATTTAAATTTCAATAAAAACAAGAAAATTAGAATATCTCGGACATATTACACGTGGAGAGAAATACACCTTGCTCCAACTGATTATGCAGGGAAAGATCCAAGGAAAGAGAAGCATAGGGAGGCGTAGAATGTCATGGCTGCGTAACGTAAGAGAGTGGTATGGATGTACATCAAATGAACGTTTCAGAGCAGCCGTCTCAAAAGTCCGAATAGCTATGATGATTGCCGACCTCCGCCGCGGAGATGGCACTTGAAGAAGAAGACCGAGTACGTCCCGAACATGTTTAATGAAATTTAAATCAGACTATATGGAGTGACGGCTCGAATTACTTTAAGAAGGTAATGCTAGAATTTGGGCAGAATTTGCCTAAATGTTTAGTAACGACTTCATCATATTGCCAAACAAAGTATGAAATAGAAATTTAAAAAAATAGGTGCGGATACTTTTACATTATGAGGTATCTACTATATCTGCCAAGAAATTATCCAAGATATCCAAGAATAACAATAAAAAACTCAACTTACCACCATTATTTTACTGCTGATAGTACTTTATTGTCTGTAGATTATATTTACAAAATTATAAAAATGACACTATTTCAGTTTTTACCCACTAAAACGCACAAAGATGTTTAATATTACTTTTAAAGTGTCCGTTCTTCTCTCTTTGTTGAACGCGCAAAGTTTTCAATGACTTTATTACTAAAATTATCAATGCCATTTACAAAAAGTTTGTAGATAGCATACCTAAAGCACTAAGTCATTTGTAAAGTGGGTGATCGACGTGCGAGCCATAATACCGCAGTTTTAAGAACGACGGTTTTACTCGCGGCTCGTTGGTGCTGATCGACTAGCAAGCAAAACGGTCATTGTCAACCGTCCACAGCTAACATATTGTGTTCAGACGAGCCAAGTAAAAAATAAAACAAACTGACGAGTCGCGAGCCAGGCTCTTAGGTATATAAAACCGCGGTATTGCAATGATACACTGACGAGCCACAAAACCGCAGTTTTACTCCCCTGTCGATCATGGCCTTAAGGAATGTTTAATTCGTTTTAGCATTGAAAACAGCGTTCTGCTTTATCGTTGACATAAGAATAGAAGTTATACTATTTAAAAGTTAGTTAGTTTCTTCAAATGCACATTTTAAACCATCCTCATTTAATAAAGCTTATAGTGGAATAGCCACAGAGGTAGTACGTAATTCATCTCTCTGATTCAGTATTTGTAGTTTAGCTTTAAGCCAAGTTTTATTTAAAAATAAAAATTGTCTGCATGTTTCATTAAGAAATGATTTGAGGAATTGATGCTTATAAGCAGAAACCTTCTGTGAAATAAATAATTAGAAGAATCTAAATGCCCGGACAAGTTAAACCTTGTTTTCATTTGAAACCAAAACTGCGTCGCATAACGTATGGTCCTAAAGTTTTGGGGAAAATTTCAAAAGCATATAACTCTGTTCACAATAATCTATATTTTTTATTAAATTATTCAACAATTTAACTTAACTATCCTTATTATAAATCAAAATTCATATGACAGACAAGGGACCATTATTTTCGATTGCCTAATAATTCCCCTGACACGTTTGCATTATCCTTTGGACGACCTCGGCGTCAATTTCTCTAATTTTTTGTGAGATAAAGCCAGCCTCAGAAATTGCACCATACTAAAATTTTGTCCTCAAATTTTTTCTTACTTTTGAATTTTATTTCATCAGGTACATTTTCATAATCGTTCGTGTAAAACCCATCGTTACCCTTCATCTCAGAGTTGGACAAAAGTAAAATATTTTTCATCGTCCATCACGATCAACTTGTTGACGAAATGCACTCGCCTTAACGCGCGGCAACATCTCGGAATTCTCTCTAATGATCCTCTGTGTATTTTGGAGCTTTCCTTTTTTTCCGGTAGATAATATTGTTACTCGATAGGGTCCTGTATACTGTAGTCTTTCCAACATGAAATCTTCTGGCCAGTTTCGCTGTGGGACCCCAATTTTGTTCTTAGCTTGCTTCAATCAGTCTTGCCTCTCTTATATGGTTCAAAATCCGCGGTCGGCCACTTTTACGCAAGTTAGACACATGGTATCCCGTCTTCACATTCTCTGAGTGTGCGATAAATTGTCGATTTGCTTATGTTTTGATCTCGATAAATATTAACAATATCTCGTTTCGATATTCGCCCAACCATATTATAAACACCTCGACGAATATCAATTTTATAAGACATTTTGCAGAGCACAACCAAAATATTCTGCTTTGTTTATTAAATGTCAATAACTGATGACATTTCAATTCCATGGCCTTCTTTGTTAAATACATTTTGGTTCTAAACTCTAAAACTAAAAAACTCTAAGATTTTCCGTTTTTTGCTGGGCCTATCCTCTTCAATTCACGCCTCTTTTTATTGGTTCATTAATAGCCATTTCTTTCTGTGAAGTGTTTATTTCTCCTTGAATATTGTCAATAATACGTCCATTTGCTGCCTTATACCTTGAATTGTTGTCTCAAAATCTCCGAATCTTTTTTCACCTTAACAGAATCAGTGCATACTTTTGAAATTGATGAAAAATCATTTCTACGTGAGGCAATATTTTATAAAAACTAAATCACAAAAATACGTATAATCTATACGCTAGTCATCCCATAATGGGTAATATAAACTTTAATAAAGTATTCTTTAAAAATTTAGGCAGCATGAACTCTTGTATTTTCATGCATCAGGGTCAAGTTTTCTAAATTTTGAAGTACTTATTTACGTACCTATCTATGGACAGAGATCCTCTATTGACAACGTACAATTATGATACCAGACCATAACTGAACCTCCTCGAAAACTCTACTCTAAAAAGTAAAAAACTGCACTTAACGATAAAAGTGTACTTAGCATATTATCGTTTACCATTTTTTCTTTAGACTCTTCCGCGATCATTTTGGGGAACGTGGACAAAATCAGGATTCATCAGTAAACATTACTCTAGTCGTCTATAAACCAATAGCGATTACTTTTAAAATCTAATCTGACTACACGAGTTGTCCTGGAAAGCTGAGGTACTGTAAGGGATTGTTGTGCATTCATATTAGCCCCATTTAACCGTCTTTTAACGGTTGGTTTACCAAAATTTACGTTTGTAACATGTTATAGACTCTTTCTTACCTCTTTATCAGTTAAATGACGATATTGCAGTACTACTAAGGACACTATAAAGTCGGTCGTCCCGATGAGTAATTATTCTCTGGGGACCTGTTTTAGGATGTCGAGTGTAAGCTTCTGTTTCTTTAAAACGAGAAAAGACAGGTTGCATTGAAGTACGTAAATCTCTCATCTGTTAGTTACGAAAACTTGACCTCTTCCGTCCTGAATAGATGCAACAATTTCTACACTCACAGACCTCTTGAAATTGGCAAGAATTGGAACAAGCACAATAATAATAAACAGCTTTGACATAAATAGACAGAAGTATAGTAAAAACGTTTAAAAATGCGTAGCCTCCTTGTTACACTGAAGTATGAGGTAAGGTGATAATTGTTTAGATTTTCTAACAATGTCTAAAAATTTCAATTTAAAAGACAGTTCTCGGTGGAAACCTTCTTTAGTGATTTCTGAGAAACCGTTTTTATTGGTTGCCAAATTTGTAAAAAGAATCGAAAAAAAAATTAAAAGTTTAGGACAATTTTGTCATAAATTTAAGAGCTTTTTTCGCTGGTGAATGTAGATAAAATAAAATCAACCCTATGGAATAAATTGTGAAAATTGTATGTTTAAAATTAAATAAGTAAATATATAATAGTATATTACTTTATGAGGCGGAGAAGCATGACTTTTCTTGACGCGCCCGATATTACGCGCCGAACGAAGTTCGGCGCGTAATAGAGGACAAGTCAAGAAAAGTCGCTTCTTTGCCGAATAAAGTATACTATTTTTTCTTCAAACGTAGCAATTTTCAACCATAAATAGTACAATTCATATGCTATTTTTACTCGAAATTAACTGTGACAACTATCAAAGTCGTCTAGATGTTAGAAATTAAAATAATTAAGTCGTCGGTGGAATTTGCGTCTCCCTGGTTACAGTTGTTTGACAGTTGTTTGCAATTATTAAAGACAGCTTATTGTTGTTGCAACCGCAAGCGCAAATTTAGTGCGAAAATGGAAAACCTAAACGAAATAAGAAATAAGAACAATAATGCTCAAACAATTTTTAAACCCTCATGATTCGCCAACATCGGGAATGATTGCTGAAAGTTGTTCTCGACCATCAGTATCATCAACAATTACCAATGCGTATCAAGAGTCCGGGAACATTTTTGCACGGTTTCAATTTTAAAAATGCCTCATTAACTAATTGACTTTTAATATTACTATAAATAAAAATGATGTTTAATTGTTGTTAATGACATTTCTATTGTTGCTTTATGACATGTTTCATATTGTTGCCATGGCAACATTTTTCTTTTCGCCGTAAAGAAATGGACTCTGAGATAGCGCCGGCGGAGACATCAAACGTTGACAGGATCAAGTTAGATAAGTAATGTCATTATTATTTGACGTTTGAAGAAAAAAATATTTTACCACATTCTTCTGTAGATTGGCTTAAATAATGTTTATAACTGAATTTTCAATACAACAAATGAATTTTTTTATAAAACTTACAAATATTTTATTTATAGATTGAGAATGATTCTTATTTGGAAAACAAAACTGAACCTCAATTTGATAGAAGGGCAATATCAGAACTACAGTATAAGTACAGAGATATCCAGTGGCACCACTATCTTAATGGACTACTTACACCTGCCATTAATGTCAATTATGACGACGAAGTAATCATTTGGAAACCTCGATATGTAGAACTAATGGAAAACTTTTTAGCTATTACGTCGGTAAGGTGAGTCATTTCTGTGTTTAATGTTTCTTGCACCTTTTACATACTTTCTTCAATTTTTTATATCTCCTTTATTCGGCAACCTATCAATAATTATTATAATTCTTCTTCTGGTTCCTATCCGTTTCGGATGTTGGAAATCATATTGGCAATCATGACCTTGCTCGCTGCGGCTCGAAACAGCTCCGTTGAGGTTTTCTTAAACCATGTTCTTAAATTCGGCAGCCATGATATTCTCCTTCTACCGGGTCCTCGCTTACCTTTGACTTTACCTTGCAATATAGACTGCAGCAGGGAGTAACGGTGCTGATTTCTCATAACGTGTCCCAGATATTGCAATTTTTATGCGTTTGATCGTAAACACAATCTCTGGTTCCTTCTTCATTTTTTCTAGAACTTCCTTGTTCGTGATCCTTGCTGTCCATGATATTCTCAGCATTCTTCTATAAAGCCACATCTCAAATGCTTCAAGTTTTTTAATAGTGGTGTCTGTGAGCGTCCATGCCTCCGCCCCGTACAACAACGCAGAGAAAACATAGCATCTCAAATGTCTCATTTTTGTATCTAGGGATATGTTGTGACTTTTGAAGATGGCGCTCATTTTGTTAAAGACCGTTCTTGCCTTTCCTATGCGGCACTTTATTTCCTGTACATTGCTCCACTGTTCGTTTATAATAGTTCCCAGGTAGCAATACTGTTTTACCTCGCTCTATCTGCGTCCCATTATAATTATATATTATAATTACAATGACAATAAGCATTTTTGTTGGCAAGGATATAGGTTACAAGTTAATTCATTAAGCACTCTATTTTATATTGTAGCTACTGCTAACTAAAGGGTGTTTTCTAAGCGGTATAGAAATGTAAGTTTGTAACACTTTTTAATTGTCGGCCATTTTGACAGATGTCTGTCATTTCAGCATGAATAGACTTGACTTCCGAACAACTCTTCCAAATTGTACAAATTTATTTTGAAAATGTGGTTCTGTTCGAAATACGTATCTCACACTACGTCCATTTTATGGTCAGCATAATGGGCCATTAGAGCAAGTAATTCGATTAACCAGGGAAGTTTTTTGCACCTATGTACTCTAAATTATGTATACATCCACTCACACGTCGTACAGTTTGTACAAAATAACTTGTTGCTGCTGTAAAACGTAGCATACAGTAAGACCAAAATGAGTCTTGCCATCGTGCACAGCAGTTAGATACGTGTTCATCCATTTTATGAAAGATGTTGCGGAAAGATCTTATTTTGCTTGCTTACAAAATCAACTCATTTAATCACGCAAGAATTAAAGGTACATCATCAAGTAGCAAGGAGTAGATTCAGTGAGTGGGTCCGAAACGAAATTGCCTATCTTTGAATCATTCATTCAAAGTTCTAAAGGAAACGGATGGTAAAAGAGAAAAATCAAAGAAGCGACTCTAATTATGCTAAATGAGACCAATTGTGTCGCAAATTCCTCGACTCTGAGATAGCGCGTATCTGGTTACCCATATTGCAAGAGGAAGTTATTAAAAGGAAAATACCATTATTAGTAAGTCAGTAACATATGGAGCATACATCATTTATGTTTTTTAAATAACAAACATATAAAAATCAGAATTTGGTGTTTATTGAAGGTAAACTAAATGCACGACCAAATACTTACTATGTCGGGATAGTATTATGAGGTTTTTTTCCTGGTTTTTCCCTCATAATTTACTATGGAATCACTAACAGGAGAATTTTACTGTTATCATGGCATTTATTTGTCTTTTTAAAGACCAATTACATGCTATGATCTGTTCTGATGGATATTCTCAAGTTAAAGTTGATTTCATGTAATCGAATGAACTATCTTATAAGTAAAGTCGTCCCAGGAGCGCAACTCAACAATATTGGCAATATCATTTTAAAGTCGTCTACTTTAAAATGTATAATGTATGTCTGAATTGTCAATATAAA
Organism: Diabrotica undecimpunctata; assembly: GCF_040954645.1. Lineage (NCBI taxonomy): Eukaryota > Metazoa > Arthropoda > Insecta > Coleoptera > Chrysomelidae > Diabrotica > Diabrotica undecimpunctata. The sequence goes on along the minus strand of NW_027312211.1, from coordinate 16,200 downwards.
TGAGTCAGATAAAATTAAATTATTAGAAGAATCTTTCACTAAGTAACAGAAAAACAAAAATTTGTTTAATTTACTAATGTTTGTATTTTGAGAACGATTTCCGAAGTGGAAATTGAAACGTCAATAAACGTACTTTCACCTTTAATTGTGGCTTATTCCCATTAAATAGTAATTTCCTTCAATAACCATTTTTCCATCCTGTATTGACAGCAGTACCATCAGATCCTATGACAATTAGATTCGAAATGCTGAGGATTGAAAACTATTGAGTGGAAGTATAAATGGTAGAGAGATTATCATTGACTTGTTTGTTTGGAAATCTATTATGTATACGTGTCTTAAGCCAGACTATGGAACAGTATTTCGCCGCCGATGAGAAGACTATGTAGTACCGCACAGCTTCTGGATGGTGTTTCTGAATCTTAGTTTTTCTGATATTTTTGTTAGATGCTCATTAAAGGATAAGATTCTATCCTTGGGTATTTAATACTAGGTATTTTATCCTTAATAAACATCTTCACAATAATATGCATAACAAAGATTTGAAATCATATCAATAATCTAGCATGTAAATGTTACAGAAGATTAAATTTACTAAAAATTCTAGCACGCAATAATTGGGGTTCAGACAGGAGTACATTGTTAATTATATACAGAACTATTATACGATCACAGCTAGACTACGCGGCTATAGCTTACGACTCAGCATCGAAATCAGTACTTAAAAAGCTCGATACTATTCATAACACAGCACTCAGAATATGCCTGGGAGCCTTTTGTACAACACCGATTGAAAGTTTACTTTGCGAAGCAAATGAATTGTCGTTAAATGATAGAAGAGCTTACCTTAGTCTAACATATGCAACAAAAATTAAGGATAATGCGAAAAATCCTGTCTATAGAAATACTTTTACTGATAATTACCCAAACCTTAATGCAAATCACCGTTCTAATAAACCTTTCTATAAAAGAATAAAAGACCATTTGCATCTGTTTGATATTGTCATACCTGAATGTCTTCCATACACATATGATCATAATCCACCTTGGATTCAAAACATACCATCATATAACTTTGAACTTACGTCATTTGATAAAAACTCCACTAATCCTGATCTGATTATTTCCCATTTTAGAAAAATCATTAGTCGTTATAAAAATCATACCCAGATATACACTGATGGTTCAAAATCATCCGAAGGTGTGGGAGCGTCTGTAGTAACTCCAGAGAAGGTCCTTAAATTCAAACTATCTAATGTTAGTACTATCTATACAGCTGAACTGTATGCTCTCTATCGCGCCATAGAACTAATCAATCTGACAACAAACTCCAAATATATTATCTTAACAGACTCACTTAGTGCCATACAAAGCATCCGACAACTGTATCCAAAAAACCCGCTTTTAAAAAAAATTAAAACAGTCCTTCTTCAGGCTTATATCAATCATAATGAGATAAATTTCATCTGGATCCCATCCCATATAGGAATAAAAGGCAATGAAACTGCTGACCATAGTGCGAAAGACGCGATAGTGAGTGACGTTTCCGAGATCGTAAACACATCAGTATCAACGGATATAAAAGCTTATATAAAAAAATCAATTTTAAGTGCGTGGAAAAATAAATGGAATGTGTCGAATTCAAAATTAAAACAAGTGAAACCCAGCATAGAGGCATGGAATGTGTTACCTAAGTCAAGAAGCCAAGAAATAATAATAACGCGCCTCAGACTCGGACATACTAGGTTAACGAATGATTACTTAATTAAAAAGTGCGAACCGCCGCGATGTGAAACGTGTAATACGACACTAACAATAATGCACCTACTATGTGAATGTCCCCTCTACAATCAACAACGAAGCAATAACAAGATACCAGGAACACTTATAGAAGCTCTAGGTGCAGACTGTAACTTTAACAATACTCTGAATTTCTTGAAAGACATTAATAAGTACAACAATATTTAATAAACCAAATTGTAATGAAGTAATTGTACCTAATGTAATCCACTATTTTTTGGCTAATGGCCATTTGGTCGATGCGATTTTCTAAATAAAAAAAAAAAAAAAGATTTGAAATAAACAAAAGCATTAAAATCTTACACCTATCTATAAATCTGGCAATCGTGAGTGTATTAACAATTATAGAGGTATAACTGTTCAGTCAGCAATCCCGAAACTTCTTGATAAATTGCTATCGATAAATCTCACCTGGGATTACAGAAACATAATTATTGATGAACAACATAGATTTTCTAACAGGAAGTCAACAGTAACAAACCACAATTACCAACAATACTTGTTCAGTGCATTTGAGAATAAAATGCAGGTCGACAGCATTTATACTGATTTCTCAAATACCTTTGACCAGGTTAATCATAACCTTTTGGGATGACCTCAGCGGAGCTGTTTCGCAGAGCAGTCAACAAAACCATGATAGCCTTGATGATCGCCAACATCCGGACCGGATAAGGCACTGAAGAAGAAGAAGAATCATAACCTTTTGGTCCACAAGCTTCATACATCTGGCTTTGGTGACTCTATTGTTAATTGGATTAAAATTTTTATGATAGGACGTGTACACAGCAAGTTCGTATTAACAATTAAATTTCAAAAAAGTGTTCTGTGTCCCACAAGGGTCTTATTGTAGCCCCTTGTTTTTTAACTTGTTTATTGACGATATTGGTAAGGCTATCAAAACTCACACTTTCTGCTATTTGCTGATGATCTTAAGTTATTTCGTTATATACATGATAAATCGGATAGAGATTTCTTGCAATATGATGTAAATAATATATGTTTATGGTCATAACAAAATGGTTTAAGCTTAAATCCAACTAAATGTTCTTGTTTTTGATTTGGTCGTATAAATAATCTAATTGCTAATAGATATGTTCTTATTGATGTACTTTTGGATTTACTTACTGAGATTAGAGATTTAGGTGTATTATTGGATTGTGCATTGACATTTAGAAGCCATTTTCTTAAAATTAAGGAAACAGGATTTCGTAATCTTGGTTTTATTTATCGTAACAGTCGTATTCTCTCACCTATTGTATTCAAATTATTGTATTGCTCTCTGGTACGCTCAGGTCTTGAATACTGCTTTGTTGTCTGGTCCCCATTTCATCAAGTATACATTGATGGATTGGTTCAGAGGAAGTTTCTAAGATCTTTAGCTTTTAAAGCACATATTAATATAAGAAATACTGAATATTACTTCCTAGATTATTCTGTAATAATGTCTCAATTTAACATTGCTACATTAAAGAACCGCAGGTTGAGAGCTATGTTATTTTTGTTTAAAATTCTAAACAACGTTATTAATTGTCCCCCGTTATAAGCCAATTTGTACTTATAATAAACACAATACATAGGACTTATTATGCTCGTTATTTTTGCTTGTCGAAAATGCTCAGCTCTTGCAATGACCTCCTATTGGATCCATTCCGTCCAAACATGCATGTTTTTCAAAAGGCAACTTAAAAGTCTAATTAATATAAATATGTGATATTTTTTCACCTTTTGTGATCTGATATACAGTTTTAATGTACAAATTTTTACTGTTTTATTGTTTCTTTGTTGTTGTTTTGATATTTATTGTACATGATCTTTTTTTGTACTTTTTGCTTTTTACTATTTTTTGTATTTTATTGTAAATGGTTCTATCGTCGAGATAAATAAATAAAATATACCTCCATTTTATCCTTAATAAACATTTTATATTGTAGGTCTTTAGCAAATATAATAGCATGGCACACAATCCAGGAACTCATACACTATTTACCAGAAGAATTATCAAAAAAAAACACTAGAACTTATAGAGAGGATGAACAGAAGACTTGTTAATTTTAAAGTGCCAAGATATAAGACGTGTCTCATTGAAACAGAGAAAAGGTAAATGTGTTGGTGTTATTATTTTACAAACATTACGCAATAAAGTTATATTGATATGTTTCGTCTGTACACAAAAAAAAAAATGCAAAATTAGTGTATGTAAACAAAATATATTAACTATAACTTTCTGGATAAATCAGTGATTTCATTGGCTTCTAAAGTTACTATTTTTATCGATTATAACTAACAGTTTCTACTGTTATTCTGATATTCTCATAAAAAATACAATATGTTTTGTATTAACTCTTTCAGTCTAGGTTCAGTTCTGGCCGCTGCCTACATTCAGAATTTCTTCTCGGAAGAACAAAGATACAAAGCAATGGAGATGATCGCGAATATAAAAGAACAAGCTGAAGAAACCATCACTAGGTCAGAATGGATGGATGGAATAACCAAACATTTGGTTATTCAATCGCTGCACAGCAGTGTAGAGAAACTGCCATCTACTGGAGACTTACTTAATCTTTTAGAGGAAAATAAGTCGCTCTATTCACAGGTGGGTAAGTTGTTAGAATAACTATCTAATTTAAAAAAATATGCATAGTAGAAATTATTCAGAAATAAAGTGTGTAATCCTAAAAACTTATTATTTCAAATATTAATGCTGTGATTGTTTGTTTTCACGATTCTTTCCAGTTTAATTGTAACCTTTAAAGCCATAGTTCTTTTTAAAATATTTTTCAGATTAGAATAAATGAAAGTGAATATCTCGAAGCAGTTTTAAATTTACGTCTTGTTCAATTATATAAAGAACAAAGCAAATTAAGAAGTACGTACGAAGAAGAACCGTTTAATGAATTGTTCATTGTATCTGGATTAAAAATATATTATTCGCCGAAAGAAAATATGCTGAGTAAGTATATTTTTGTGATACTATTTGCATCTTTACGAAATAAAATAATCTCAAAATACCTTCTTCTTCTTCTTCTTTCTTGTATGCATGCTTTAAAGCCTGTTTCTTCTTTAATATTAGTCTCCTAAATTTTTTAAATTATCGCACCATCTTTTTCTTGGTCTGCCAATACTTTTAAGTCCATTTGGTGACTTATTTCGTGCTATTCGTACTATTCTATCCTCTGCCATTCTACTAATGTGTTCTTTTACTCCTGTTTCCGTTTTGTCACCCATCCATTTATGTCTTCAATATTGTTTGCTCAAAAAACCGAATATTATTATTTATTTAACAAAAAATATAGGTTCTCTTGTTTTTTTTACGTCACGAATTAGATATTTTTGTATTAGTTGATTAAACTTTTTTTCATCTGATCAAAGAAGTCCTACATTTTTCCTATCGATTCGTAATCTAATATTTGTTGAGTTAGTTTTTCATCAATTCTCTTATTTTCTAGTCTTACCTTTTCAGTTCCATGTTCATCTGTAATGTCCCTTACTCCTCTGAAAAATCTCGTTTCTATAGCTTCGATTCTAGAGTTACTTGTTTGCACCATTACCCAGCTTTTCTTTCCATAATAGAGTAGATGTAGGTACTTGTGTTTAAGTATGTTATTCAAATTATCCACATATATATTAAAACCTGTGAATTTTTTGCATCACTATACTGGTCCAATCTTCCACTACCTATCTTCTTCTTCTTCTGGTTCCTATCCGTTTCGGATGTTGGAAATCATATTGGCAATCATAACCTTGCTCGCTGCGGCTCGAAACAGCTCCGTTGAGGTTTTCTTAAACCATGTTCTTAAATTCCGCAGCCATGATATTCTCCTTCTACCGGGTCCTCGCTTACCTTTGACTTTACCTTGCAATATAGACTGCAGCAGGGAGTAACGGTGCTGATTTCTCATAACGTGTCCCAGATATTGCAATTTTATGCGTTTCATCGTAAACACAATCTCTGGTTCCTTCTTCATTTTTTCTAGAACTTCCTTGTTCGTGATCCTTGCTGTCCATGATATTCTCAGCATTCTTCTATAAAGCCACATCTCAAATGCTTCAAGTTTTTTAATAGTGGTGTCTGTAAGCGTCCATGCCTCCGCCCCGTACAACAACACAGAGAAAACATAGCATCTCAAATGTCTCATTTTTGTATCCAGGGATATGTTGTGACTTTTGAAGATGGCGCTCATTTTGTTAAAGACCGTTCTTGCCTTTCCTATGCGGCACTTTATTTCCTGTACATTGCTCCACTGTTCGTTTATAATAGTTCCCAGGTAGCAATACTGTTTTACTCGCTCTATCTGCGTCCCATTAATGTATAGATGAGCCCCATTTATATTCTCCTTGCTGACAATCATTTGTTTGGTTTTGTGGGTATTAATTTTTAGTCCGTACTGTTGACTGTACTCGTTTATTCTGTCCATTAGCCTCTGAAGTCCCTCTAAACTATCTGCTATCACCATGGTGTCGTCGGCATATCTAACATTGTTTACTCTTTCACCATTTAGAAGGATGCCTTCGTCTATTCCGTAAAGAGCCTCGTTAAAAATTTTTTCTGAGTACATATTAAATATCAACGGCGATAGAATACATTCCTGTCTAACTCCGCGTAGTATTTTTATGTGATCTGTTTCTTCTCCGTTAATTTTCATGTATGCGGTCTGATTCCAGTATAGTTCTGAAATTATTCTGAGGTCTTTGTGATCCAGGTTTGCTTCTTTTAAAATGTTTATCATCTTTTGATGTTGAACTCTGTCAAATGCCTTTTCATAGTCGATCAAGCACGCGTATACGTCGCAGTTAACGTCCCTGCATCTTTGAATCAGTACCTGTACTCCGAAAAGTGCCTCTCTGGTACCCACTGCGTTAATGAAGCCGAACTGTCTGTCTGATATTTGTTCCTCGCACTTCTTATAAATTCTTCCATGGATGACTCTAAGAAACAGTTTCAACATGTGGCTCATTAGGCTGATTGTTCGATATTCTTCGCACTTTTTTTATTGAAGACAGCCGTGATCCAATTTATTCCTTCATCCTCCAAGAGTTTTAAAAATTCAGCTTCACTCTGAGATAGCGCGTTTTCCTGCTTTTCATCCGTTTTATTGCTTCTTCTACCTCGGATTTAAGTATGTCCGGGCCCGTCATCCTCTCTGAAAATGGATGCCTATAATCCGTTCTTTGATCTTGAAAAAGTGTCTCCAAATATATTCTCCATTTGTCCTTCATCTCTTGGGTGTCAATGATTAATTTTCCATTGGTGTCTATGAGTTTCATTTGTGTTCTCTTTTTAAAAGTACCCGTTATTTCTTTTACCTTTTTTTGTACATTAAAATTGTCATGCTTGGCTGAAAAGAAATAGAAAGACTACAAGTCTTTCTATTTCTTTACATTTCTTTACAGCTTCTTTTTCTTTAGCTTCTCTTATTTTTCTTCTGATGTAAGCCTGCATTTTTTTGTATTTATCTTTATTTCCTTTAATTAACCTTCTGCGTTCCATTAAGTGAAGGATTTCTGGAGTCATCCAAGATTTCTTCTTTGTTTCTTTGTTTGGTTTTAGCAGATCTTGTTTAGTTTTCTTAATTATTTCTTCGAATTGATTGATTTCTCGTTGGATGTTATTTTCTTCTTTTAGTTGCTTAACTTGATTGTTAATATATTCCCCCACTTGCTTTTTAACTTCCGGATGTTGCAGGGCTGTCATGTCGTAGTTAGGTCTAGACTTTTTCTTTATTGTCTTCAGTCTCACATCCATGACTACCTATATGAAGTCATAATTATTTTCCTGATGATGGCTATATCTTTATACAGACTGTTAAGTATCTATGCCGATTTTTGTTTTGCTTTTTTTTCGGATTTTTAGAATACCACTCAATAGTAATTAAGTGTTGGACTTTATGATACTCCATCCATGTGAACTATATCCCGTATATCGAAGAAAACTCAAGCTTATTTTCTTTTTTTTTTTATTCTTGGAGAGTTTGGAGGATTCCAGGACATGAATTTAAAGTAAACTCTAGAAGTGTGACTTGTATAGACTATTTTGTATAAAAATACTGCTGGTTACTCTAACATAACTTTATTTGTGTTTCAACTTCAGATCATTATCCAATCGCGGTTTCCATTCCTAGTCTAACCAGATCCAATATAATTTATACACAATTTATATAGGCAGATCTTTGTAATTTCCCTGCTGCTGCATAATTTTTTGAACTCCTTAAAATGTTTAAGGCCTAATCTATCTATTTCTTTATTTATTTACTTATATTTGAAAAAAAACAAAAGCATAATTTTATAGTTTAGTATTTGTTATTTTCCACAGTTGTCTTATCAACAATTAGATATAAATTAGAAGTATACTTTAGATAAGATCAACCCTATCTTGCTGTAAAATAATCACTTGCCACCTCAAATCCTCATCCAGCCCAGCCCGCCTCCACCCTTTCACACCGCCACCGACGCACAAACCGTTAAAGTTTTGTTACAATGAACGATTTTATTGCAGCTTTCCCAGTCGGCATATTCGGTGGTGTCTATTACCAAAACGACCGACCGGAGTACATGAACTACGGCATTCTGGGCTCTATAATTGCCCACGAAGTATCCCATATATTCATGAGGGCCGCACGCGGAGATCAAGCCCCCAGGGAGTTAAGGAGTTGGTGGTCGCCCAACAGCCTCGCGAATTACGATCAGAAACTACAATGTATATCCAATCAGTACAGCAACTTCAGGCTTTCCGAATTAAGACAGAGACACGTAAGTTTCCCACTCAACTTTTGAAGTTGCTGCTTGGAAGATTTAGTTGCTAGCTTTGTGAGATATAAGGGATGTCTAGAAATCAGTACAGTTTTAATTTGTAAATTTTAATGCATTTTACAAAATACAAAGTTCCTAAAATGAAACGTTTACACATTTTTTTTTTAAGGAATTTACACAAAAAAAAAAGACAACAAGTAAAAACAGTATACAAATATAAATATTCCTTATATTATTCTAATGGTCCTACACAAATAAGTAACGGGTGATAAAGACAGGTGTCAGATTTTTTGATATCTACTCAAGAGAGGTATTTAAAGCTGCCCTGGAAGACATCTACGAAGGCTACCAATAAATGAGTCCATCTGAATAATTTTAGGTAGGGGAGGGTCATGTACCTTGAGCCATCTTGTACCTCGAGTCACCCCACTAAATATATTGCTATTTCATGTGAATTTGCTGGCATCAATCATCTGGCATCGTCTGCGCATTAAATACGAATCCCATTCAGTTGACTATTGTTAGATCGATGGCTACACGTGTTTTTTCATAAAATTTTGATTTTGGGAGTTCAACATGTTTCCTAATAATTCTTGCTTTGTGTAGGATAAACAAAAGTTAGTATAGAAGCTATTTATTACATGGAATACTATACTTATACCTAATATATCTGATACACTTTTGGTTTATCCGTTATTTTGGGGTTATGCGATTTTGTTTACTCTTTTATGCATGGCCATGTACCTTGAGCCAGGTTGGGGCACGTACCTTGAGCCGTGGCCCAAGGTACATGATACCTCTGACTTAATTTGCTAGTTGTATTTTTTAATTGAAAGACTGTATTTTTGTTCATATTTGTGTGTAGCAGTTGAAAATATAAAAAAACAGATACAATCTTAAGAAAATACGCACAAAAATTATTTTTTTTATTTACAGATGCCTAGAAGTAAAAATAAAGTGAAAAAAATAACACCCACTAAAGAGAAAATTACATTAGCTGTAGATGCAGTTAAAAATGGAATGACTCAGTGGAAAGCCAGCGTGGATTTTAACGACTGTTGAAAGTCGGTGCGGTAAAAGCATTCTTGCTCCGACAGAGGAAGCAAGTCTGGTAAAATATCTCATTGTTTTATCAAAAATGCGTTATGGTCTTCACATAAATCATCTTAGATCTTAAGCGTATGCTTTTGCTAAATCAAATAACAAAAATATTCCTAAATCTTAGAGGACGAATGAAAAAGCTAGAAAGCAGTGGTTCCGTGAGTTTGTGAAAAGACATCAGGAACTTCTTCTCAGTCTTAGGAAACCCGAGGCAACTAGCCTTTGTACGGCTACGAGCTTCAACAGACATAATATTTTTTTACGTTACATTTTTTTACAAATTTAAAGAAGGTTATTATAAAATACAAATTTACTGCAGCAGATGTTTTTAACCTGGACGAAACTGGAAATTGCACCATTCAAAACACTACAAAGATAATTGCACCTAAGGGCTAAAAACAAGTAGTTGCTGCTACATCTGGCGAAAGGAGCTTAAACGTAACAATGATAGCCTGCATTAACGCTTTAGAAAATAGTGTACCGCCCATGTTGATATTTTCTAGCGTCAACTTCAAACCGTATACGATGAGTGGTGTGCCAGCAGATTCAATCGGATCAGCTCATATAACTGGAAATTTTTGCTAAAAAAATTGTTTTGTTGTTGCAACATTTTATTGATAAGGAAAGACCAAGCGCTGAGAACAAAAAGCTATTGATATTGGATAACCACAAAAGCCATTGTTCTATTGAAGCAATAACATTAGCCAAAAATTTTGCTAACATTGCCACCTCATACGAGTCACAATTTCCAACCTTTGGACCGTACCATTCTTAGGTCTTACAAACAATACTATAATACTACTTACAACAATACTATAAACAATCCTATAAGTCGCAGAATTGGCAGGAAAAACATATCCACTGGCATTTTCACCAAAAAATATCCTATCTGGATTTAGGATGTCGGGAATTTGGTCCATAAATGAACACATTTTTGGAGATGATAAATATCTTTCCTCATCAGTAACCGATCAAGAAGATTCTAGTGTTACAGTTGCAGAGTTGTCTTCTGTAAAAGGCCTCAACGTATCAACGAAACAATCAATTCCTTCCGCAAGTAAAGACGCTTCAATATTTACATCTCTTGAAGAAATACGACTATACCCAAAATCACAAAAACGTGCCTTACAGGTCAACAATCGAAAGAAAACTAAAAGCCTAATTTTGACCGACACTCCGGAGAAGGACGAAAACTCTGAGATAGCGCGTAAATTTTTAATGAAAAACGACAAAAAGAAGAACTGCAGAAAAGCAAACAATATTTGGAATGTGTTGAGTGTTAAAAAGAAACCTGAAGCTGAAGTAGAAACGTCTGATGAAGATGACGTCTATTCGTCTAGTTCAGATAGTTCAGAGATATCTGATGAGATTTTTCAGCCAGAGGAATACCGGTTTGATATCAGCGCTTTAAACAGGGAGATTATGTGTTAGTGAAAATAGCTGGGAGGAAAACAGCGAATTTTTATGTGCTATATATTTTCATATCAGAAGTGAAGAATTTCATGTAAAATATTTAAAAAGGTTTTATTTCACGAACAAATTTAATGCTTAAAGGAAAGTGACGAGATATTTTCTATTGATAGAGAATGCATTATTTTGGGTTTACCCCAGCCAATTCACCAAGGCTTGTCAGAAAGACAAAAGAATATGTTAACTTTTGGAATTGATTTTTCTTCCTACAAGATTGAATAGTTAAGTTACCATATTTTATAAAATTTAATAGTAAAATAAACCCTTATTGATATTCCTCTTTGCTTTTTCTGTCTGTGGCTCAAGGTACATTATACCCTGTAACTTATACCTTGGGCCACTTTCAGTTTTTTTTTAATCTAAATTTGGAAATTTTATTTATTAAAAATTAACAAAAAAAATGCGTATTATATTGATAAATACATCCTATTGTTGACAACCACATATAAAAATTTTAATCATTAGCATATTTTTGCATTTCACAATTATTTGAAAAAAAAACTGTCTTCAAGGTACAAGCCCCTTCCCTATACAACAGACATAATAATCAAGTCGAAATAAAAATCTAATTTAACTTTAACAATAAATTTCCAAATTGATTTAATCAATAATTAGTAAAAACTCTACACTGTCTATTGTGTTGTAATGTACTATTCTCTAATTGGCGAACAGGGTTTATATTATTAGTTTTTTCGCTATTATCTGTTTTACAATTTTAACCTAAACACCACATAAGCCCTACATACCGCACTTTCAGTGACAGCTCTTTAACTTTCAGCTAAATCCGGCGAAAACCCTCGACGAGGACATGGCAGATTTAGCGGGGATGAAAATTTCTTACGACACTTACATCAATTGGAGTCAGAAGAACGGGGCGCAGCCCCTGCTGCCCGGATTAAAGTACTCCCCTAACCAATTGTTCTGGATATCGGCCGCCATACGTCACTGCTCCAAATATTCGCAAGAGGGGTTGGAGCGCTACATCGCCAATTATAGGTTAGTAGAGTAGAGTAAGGAGAATTTTGTTGGGGTTCGGTGTTAACGAAGGAACGGTGCATTTTCTTTGTTAAAAATCGACGACGAGAAGATGGTATTGTAGAAATGTTTCCTCTGTGAAAACTGGATTGTACATCTCAGAAATAAAATTGGAAACTTTCTATTCTCTTTTACTACGATAATCTTGTTTGCATTATATTAATATATTATTATTTCGATATATATATATATATATTATATATATATATATATATATATATATATATATGAAAATTACTGAGTTCTCGGGAAATATATATATATATATATATATATATATATATATATATATATATATATATATATAACTCATTACTATCATTAATAAATATCTATTTTATAAAAGTTACGGGCATTCTACGAGGCGTGTTTTTTAAGTAAGTACCGTTTTGGAATTAAAAAAAGACGTGCAAAGATATGGCGATAATTTTATTTTTACATGAAAGCCTGTACCCTAATCTACTTTTCTACATAATTTCCGTGAATATTGAGGCACTTGTCATTACGTGGCACCAGTTTTTGAATACCCTCCTGATAAAATTCTGCCGCCTGACTTGTTAACCACTGCATCACAAACGTTTTGACTTCGTTATCGTCTTGAAGACACTGACCGCCCAGGTGTTTCTTCAAGTGCTGAAACAAATGGTAGTCGCTGGGCGCCAGATCAGGGCTGTATGGAGAATGATCTAGAGTTTCCCATTTAAATGATTTGATGAGATCTTTGGTCTGATTAGCCACATGTGGACGGGCATTGTCATGCAGCAAAACGATACCCTTACTCAACTTGCCACGTCTTTTGTTCTGGATTGCACGACGCAGATTTTTCAATGTCTCACAATAAGACGCTGCATTGTCTCATTACGAGGCAGAAACTCCACTAGCAATACTCCTTTTCTGTTCCAAAAAACTGTGCACATGATTTTCCGGGCAGAAATTGTTTGCTTAAACTTCACTTTTTTGGATGATGATGAATGTCGCCATTCCATGCACTGCCTAAACGTTGGGTTTTGTGCAAATCCGTCAACATCTTTGGAACCCAACGTGAACACAATTTCCGGTAATTCAAGTTCTCGGTAAAAATGCGATACAAAACACTACGAGAATACTGAGGAAAGCAGTCGGACAATGATGAAGTTGTAAAGCGTCTGTTTTCTCTCACCTTTTCGTCCACTTTCTGCACCAAATTTTCATTAACGACCGAAGGACGCCCACTCCGTTCTTCATCATGCACATTTGTGCGGCCATCTTTAAATGCTCTTACCCATTTCCTTACCATTCCATCACTCATAATGTTTTGTCCGTAAACTTCAACGAGCTCACGATGAATATCGATCGGTTTTACGCCTTTAGCACTAAGAAATCGTATAACAGACCGTACTTCACAATCAGCGTGACTCACGATTGTTGGAGGCATCTTAAACACTGGAGTAAACAAGTATCCAATGAAGAATCAGACTGTAATGGCGTCAGTGTCTAGACAAGAGATGTAGGTAACGAGCGCTCATGCGCGGAACGCCGACCGTAGCTCTGCGGCGGCGGAATCGCAAAACGGTGCTTACTTAAAAACATTGCCTCGTATTTCAGAACCACCCAATGGCGAAAATTAGCGACCATTTCTAGTAATATATAGTTAAATAATTCCCAGTCCACCCTGGAATGATCCACAAAATATGCTTATATTCCATACTTCCCACAAATTTCTAATAAGCTTATGAAACTCTTCAGAAACGTAACCAGTTCAATACCCCTAAAAAACAGCAGAACTGTAGGAAACTTTTTTTTAAGACAAAAACTCCATTGACCCCTTTAGAACATACTGATGTTGACTATCATGTACATCCTAATCAAACATGAAATCGACTTCACAAACGTCAAAATACTGGCCAAACAACAAAATTATCATAAAAGATCTCTCCTAAAAATGTGCCATATTCTTTAACATCCATCAGCCCTTAATAAACGAACTGACATTGACAATTTAAGCCAGATTTATCACTCTCTTTTTACACAATAAATAAAAATCACATTAAACCCCATATTCCTAGTTCAACAAATAGTCTAATATATTCCACCACTCACAACCTCCCTTTGATCAAATTATTACACAAACCCATATATTTTTTTACCAATTATCTTTGAACAATTCGTACTGTCAAGGTATGATCTACTAAGAAACCCTTCTGGGGTTTCCGGTTCTAGCGTCGTTTGTTTTTTTACTCTGCATAGAGCTTTTTTAGGTAGCCAATCCACGTATTCTTTTCTATGTGTTTTGGTTTTATTAGTTCTTTTACCTCCGTTCTTTGACCCCTTATGAAGCGCCATACTTTCTTTTGCAGACCGTAATAATCATGTTTAATTTCTTTCAAAAAGCGTTCCCACTGGTCATTTTTTATTTTTCTTACAAGTCCATGTGTTTCGCTTCTAATTGTTTTGTAATTATAGTATTCCTTTTCTGTTTTGGTTGACATGTATTTCAGGTAAGATATTTTCTTTTCTTTACATTTTTCCTTTACTTCTGTACATAACCATGGAGTTCTTCGCCTTGGAAACGATTTATGTTTAATTACATTTCTTTTACCAAGAACTTTCTTGGCCGAGACTAAGATATTAGACTAATTTAGATTAATTAGTCTAATATCTTAAGGGCCTGCGTAGCGCAAGCGGTAGGATGCTTGCCTCGCAAGTCGGTAGTCCGAAGTTCGAATCCCACCGCCGGCAAGAACATCTAGACATTTTAAAAATGTCTATAGGCCCCAGGTCGACTCAGCCTGAATAAAAATGAGTACCTTGGGTAAAACCAGGGGTAATAATAGACGGTTGAAGCGTAGCACTGGCCATGTTACCTTCCTTGTATACCGTAGGCCCTAGATATAGCAGACTACCCTGCTATACTCCCAAAGCCGCGACAGCGGTACAAAACGGGAGACTATTATTATATTAGTCTAATATCTTAGCCTTGGTCAAGATAGATATTAGATTAATTTTTGCCCAGCTTTCTTCGACTCCATCACTTTCTGTGATATCTGAGTATAAAAAGTATACTCGCTATTTGATCCTTTATGGAAAACGTTTCGTATATGAATTCATACCCATCCTCAGTTTATCTAAAATCAGTCACTTAAGCTTACATCCATAGAGAAAATTGCGTAGAATAACTTACAAAGATATGCAGAATCGGAAAATATAAGACATATTGACACAAATCACTCACTCAAAGAAATAAAAATCGAAATCTTGATAGAGTGAGTCTAAATAACTAATAAAATTTCATATTGATTAAACTTGCAGGTTGTCTCCTCAACAATTTCGTGTGAACGGACCACTTCAAAATCTGAACGAATTTGCATTTGACTTCGGATGTCCCGTGGGATCAAAAATGAATCCAGAAAATAAATGTAATGTTTGGTGATTGATTTAAGTATTCTAGAGATCTAGTCAATCTTTTTTATAAATCATTATACCCAAACGCCTAATTTATTTATTTTTTTTTTGTTTTTGTATATTAATATTCATGTTTGTGTAAGATCTGTTTTTTATCTGTATAGTAAATGTAATATTAATATTTTTGTAGCTCAGTATTTCTTGTACGTTACAGATGTATATATTTTTGTTAATAAAAGATCAAGATTTTGTTTGATTTCTTATTTACTAATGTACCTAAAAGAGTACGTCCAATTGTGTGATATTCAGGATGACAATTTGAAAACTGATCATTGCTAATAACTTCATTTTTGTAAATAATGTCGACTCATGTAGAATCAATTAGATTATTTTAAAGAGCTTTTAATTTTATCTGTATTGGTCAATTAGTTTACTAGTTTTTGTTCAGTATTTGCGAAAAAAAAAACGCTTTTCAAGGTTTACAAAAATAATTAGAATGTTTTAAAATTAAATGGTCTGGTATTATTTAATATTTTATTGCGAATTAAATATTGAATATTAAATAAATGTCCAATTAGCAATATTGTTATTTGAAACAAGCGTATAGTTTTTGTAATCAGTGTTAAACTTGGCGTTATTGTAATAATATAACTCTGAGATAGCGCG